>NW_027108517.1:390858-396889 GCF_000696795.3 Halyomorpha halys
TAATTATTGAAAACTTTTTTTTAAACATTCTTTTTTTTAAATTTTTATTGGAATAATTCATTCTCAATGGCAACAGCTATGGATGTAAGTACACAATTATACCATAAATACATATTGACTAAAAATGAAAGTACATAAATAATAATAATAAACAAAAAATCCGATAAAATAATTAAGTATGATAAACTCAAATGGATGAAAATAAAATTATATACATGATAGATAAACATAAACGGATATCTGAGTTAAATAATAGCAAATAAGATTAACTGAGACAAATAAATAAAATATTTTTATGCTTTGATCTTTTATCTATGATCGTCACTAATGACAACTATTACATGATGATGTTCACATTGTTGTTTAAATTTTTAAAAACTCATCGTCTCTTTTCTGAATTATAGCTCTTTTTCGATTTTATTTTTCTTATGTTGGAATCATGTACATACATATATGCCTGAGTGACTGAGTGTTTTTGTGTATAGCTTTATAATTATAACAACCCAAAAGGTTTTAAGCTTTTAAACAAGACCAAACAAACAAACAATTAAATGCTCAATTTTAATTTAAATGGCATTAAACCTCAATACAACTTTTAATTTTCAAATACTTCTTTGATCAGAATACAATAGTTCCTAAGGAATTACTATAAACAAAGGAAGTGTTTATAAACCAAAAAAAAATTGTTTACAAGAAGCTAAAGGTTTGCATTTAAATTGGAGGAAGTTAGTCCGGGTTGCGGTCAATAAAGGTTTCAAAATAGTAAAAGAAAACTATTGATTGTTAATACACGTTTCGCCCCACTTTGCCGGACTTCGTCAGGGCTAAGAGTGACGTTCTGATTTTCAGTACATTTTTGATGAAGAGTTGCTTTTTAGAAAGCTGTATCTCGGGAACTATTATACGTAAATAGCTCTAATACGCCTCATATTTTAGAAAATTTACTCTACTTTAAATGTCGTTTTCTTAGGTTTTTAAATTTTGGTTAGTTTTGAAGATATAGAGCTCCGAATGAAAAATATATATTTTTTTAACGTTTTGAAACAGCTGCCATATTTTTCCCCCTACCTATACTTGGCAGACTCATGAATTCAGACTGATAATTATACCTAGTTTTTAATAAAATATTGGGGTGAAATAATCGATTTTTCTCTCCTCTTGGGCTATTGTACAATTATTAGTAACACTGGTATTTTTTATTTACAAGTTTCTAATATCTAGTATATAAAAGCTATATCTCGAAAACTATTTAACGTAAATAACTCTATTAGAGCTCATATTTTAGCAAATTTACTCTTTTTTAAATGACGAACTCTTAGGTTATCTTGTGTTGTTCCTACTTTTCAAGATATAGAGCTCCGAATGAAAAATTAATTTTTTTTATCGCTTTGAAACAGCCGCCATTTTTTATTTCTCCCACCTATACTTGGCAGACTCATAAATTTTGACTGATAATTATACCTAGTTTTTAATAAAATATTGGGGTGAAATAATCGATTTTTCTCTCCTCTTGGGCTATTGTACAATTATTAGTAACACTGGTATTTTTTATTTACAAGTTTCTAATATTTCCTAATGACAAAATGGCAAGAACTGTTACACTTAATTCTAAGTTTGGCCGCTCACGAAGGAGCCATTAAATTTGGGTCCCACCGAGATAGGAAGATTGATACAAATTGGTTGAGTAGCCGAAATACCCACTTGTAAGCAATGGCCTCAACGACTATCGTTCCATCTCCGTCCTCTCATTTTCGGGAAATATTTAATAAGCTTCTGCGATAGTTTCCTTCCTGCCGGTACGAGCCGGAAAATGTTGGTTTATATACTTCCGTATATATGCACATAAACTTATGTATTACAAGTTATATGACTAGAAAGAGTTATCTATGGTTGGTTGTTTAATAGTAAAAATATTAACTTAGGTCACTTCAACCTAACGCATGTTTTTTTAAAAATTTATATTGGCTGAGAAGTTAAAGATACAACTTATGAAAGATATTTTGCCAACATAATTTTTACTTTTTTTTTTTGTATTTTCTATATCCTAAACAACTAAACCGTTTTTTTAGTGGTAGCTAATAGTTAAGTTACAACGGAATATAGTGAAAAGTACTTTACTACTGATTTACTTATAAATCAAAACTAATAAAAAAAAAAAAAAAAAAAAAAAGAGAAAATAGGTGACCGTGGATAGTATATATGAGGAGAAGATGGTTGGGTTGCGGTCAGAGAATACTACAAGTTAAAACATTTATTTATAAGTGCCTACGTTTCGGCCAGAATTTCTAGCCTTCATCAGGGCTAAGAATAAAAACCAAGATATAAACCAGTGAATAAAGGATATTTGAAAAGATAAAAATAAAGTAATTAAATAAGTGGGGAAAAAAAACGTATTTATAGGTTTTTAAATATGTGAGTAAGATAACATAATTAATGAAATAAAAATATGAAGTTATTAATAAAAAGAAAAAACGAAATATGAATAATTTAATTTAATAATAATACAAAATTAAAGTTATGAAAAAAAAATATATGTAACTAAAATAATACGTAAGAAAAAAAAAAGAAGAATAAAGAAACAAAATATAAAGTGAAGCGAGACAAAGAAGTAATTAGAAATATGACAATAATAATGTATATGGTGAAAAAACTAATAACTTGGGTAAGGAAGAATAAGAAAATAATAGAGAAGAAGAAAGAGATAAGAAAAAAGAGAACAAACATAAGAAATACCTGGTGGAAAGATGGGCATCAAAGTAAAGGTCAGTGGGGCGGGTGGGGAGATTCTCAGTTAAATAGCACGTTAAAAGAGATGTCGAAAAAAAGAGACCTACCGGAAGATAAAGAATACGTTACAAGTTACATAGAAGGGTAAAAATAAGAATGTAAAAATATTTAAGGGAAAGGAAAATTAAAGGCATCCCCAACTATCTTCTCATAAAAAAAAAAAAAACTTTCATATCTTTATTTAATCTTCGTATTTAAATTTTCGATACTGTATGGGTTGCGTTGTTACTCGTGAAATCAAGAATAATGTAAACAAGCTATGGACAACATATTGACATAAGAGAGCTCAATGGTCAATTAAACAAAAACAAAAAACATATATTTTATATATGCTAACATATATTGCCTAGGTGTTAGCATTGGGGATATTGCGATTTTGGCGGAAAATATTATTTTGGACTCCCTGGGGATCATACACCATCACCTGCATGGGAATTAGCTCGGAGACTATTCTTTGTTTGTTTGTTATTTATTCATTTGAATATGTTGACCTCTCTATTTGTGTGCTTTAACGTATTTATTCATTCAATTATTTTATTTTTATTAATACTATGTTTTTTTTAAACTTATTTATCCATTCAAGTGTTTCCTGTAACCGGTTTTTTTTATTATATTTTCCTTTTAATCTATGTGTTAGTCTTATCCTCGTAAAATGTATCTATTTGTTTGTTCTTGGTAGACTGATCTACTGCTATGACTATGAATGAAGGTCTGATCTCACATTACCGTCTAATATTGAATTTGTTTAGCGGGTCACTGAAGAGGATCTAGGAGGGTGAATTCCGGAGAGCGAATTTGTTGATCGGGTGAATTGAATAATTGAGCAGAAATGAGAAAGAAAAATAGGAATGAACGAAACATTTGTATTGGTTGTACAGACCGAAATGGATTCTAAAAGGAAACTGTAGGGGTGAAAAAAATTGTTTATTATATCCTATTATTGTATATCTTTTTTTTATGATTATACCATGTATGTGTAATTTATATATGTCCGATTACGGATTGACAAGTATGCTGTGTGAGATAGCAACCTAATGTATTTAGGCAGCATAGATAAATAAATGAAGTATTTCTCTCTCTTTACGGTGTACCACAAAAAAATCA
This sequence comes from Halyomorpha halys, assembly GCF_000696795.3. Taxonomy (NCBI): domain Eukaryota; kingdom Metazoa; phylum Arthropoda; class Insecta; order Hemiptera; family Pentatomidae; genus Halyomorpha; species Halyomorpha halys. Next base: position 394,750 of record NW_027108517.1, read on the forward strand.
TTTACCACTCTTCTGTGAGTCCCTTGACACTCAAAACAGCAATTTATTTATTATTTAAATATTACAATAAATAAATAAATATGGCAATGTTTCCCTTACTATATTTCCATAAAAGGTTTAAGTGAAATTAAAATTTGACAAATGACTTATCAACCATGGAAACACGATAAGTTCTTCACAACTTGAAGATTGTGTTTGTTTTTCGTCTTTTCGCAACACTCATGAAAAATGACTCCTCAGAGTGGCCAGGTAAGTGGAAGAGATTTTATTTTGGTTTAATAGTATTTAATTTTTAATCTAATTCAGTTCATAAAATCAGATTCTGCTCAGAAAATCAATTAAGGTTTAACTGGCCCTTTAAAAGATTACCTAATACCTTTTCACTGTCCTGTTATGTTGAAATTAAGATTTTTTGTCACGCTAAATTCGTCATTTGCTCCACTGTGGAGCGAGAGGCTTGTGAATCCTTCCATGTATTATTATTGGTCATATAATCTTCAAGAGATTGTGACATGTACATCTACCTTTACTTGCTATAAGTGAATATTTTAAAGGTTAGATATGTAAGGCTTGTTAAGTAGATATCTGATGGAAAATACAACTCAATTAAGTTGCCACAGGATCCAGGGTGTGGTAAGGGTGAGCAGAATACGATGAGATGAGGTATTTTATGTATTTATAATTTTATAGATTGATATTTATTTATTTTTTTCTATTATTAATGTAATATATTAAACATAAGGTAATTATTTCCACTTCTTTAAAACTAATTTGATAATTAGCCTCATTAACTTTTTACAGATCATTTCCTGATTGTATCATCTTGTTCCCAGAACCCGTCGGCCATAAATATGCTCCTTCAGTTTGGCGTCTCATTATAATTATTTGTCGCCTGTGATGTGTGTTACAAGTCATATATTATATAACTGGCGCTAGTGGCTTCTTATCTTTTCAAACAGTTTTGTCATCATTCATAAACTTCAAGATCAGCCTTTCAGCGCGTGGTTCAGTACCGCCGTGAATTCAGGTCAATAAAGAGGGTCGTCGTCAGAAAATTAAACACGACTATGTTCAACCTTTTCCAACTTAACTAAGTGTAGAATATATAGTAAGGGGGAGTATTGTGAACGGGAAAAATTTCATATTGTCCAAGCCCTCGACAGAATTACTTCTGAGCTTCTCTGAGTCCAAACAACTGATTCTTGTAAAAAGATGTTTTTATGTGTTTAATAATTTAAAAAAAAAGTATTAATTCAAAACACTTAACCAATGAAAAAAATCTCTGTCTGGTGTTAATGTTAAAAGGAATAAAAACTAATATCCAACTTGGAAGAAGATAGTAGACCATATGAAGTAGATTTTAGGAAGATAGTCCGGGGGGGGGGGGCGGTCAATAATAGTAAAAGAAAACTATTTATTGCTAACCAACGTTTCGCCCCACTTTGCAGGGCTAAATGAAAAATAAAAAGAAAGGCCAGAGGCTCCTGGGCCAAAATTGTAACCCCCGCCTTCAGCGGACCTAGCCCAACCCCTTAAGGGGGCTCTACATGTTGGCCAAGCCATGGCGAACTCAGACATACGCGAGGATGTGGATGGGTGGCTTGGCTTGGTTGGAATAGGCTCGTTGCCGATCCGTCGAGAGTCGGTTTTTTGGACACAGATCAAAGGGGTTCGTGAGAGAGCTCGTGTAGCATCTCCACCATTGTTCTTTGTCTAGTTGCAACTGAGAGCTGTTAGGAGGTTAAAGGTGTTTGTTGGTACTTTTTATAATAGGTTTTATATTTAATCTTATTTATTTATATTTAATTTCCTTTCATTTTTTTTTTTGTAATAAAAATAACACAATCCAAATGCAATGGCTGAAACCACTAGTACGTCCGCCATGCTTGCCTCTCTGAATAACACTGACATGTGGATCCACCTTTATAATGCCATACGGCAAAGGAAGGGCACCATTATAGGGTGTTTTTTTTAAGCCCGATAGAACTTGAAATTGTAAAAAATAACACAAAAAATTAAATTGTAATCAAAATTTTTTTTTATTCGAAAGATCAATACGTGACAACATTTGAAAATGATTTCGGGCATATGGGCACCGCGGCTGTTCTTGGCGAAGCGCATTCTGTAAAATTGTGTTCAG
>NW_027108517.1:396939-405150 GCF_000696795.3 Halyomorpha halys
CATAATCAAACTATCTGTATGAAAAATAAATAAATAAAATAATATATACAATATTTACACAATCGACCTGAGAATCCCTGAGCCCACTCTATCCCCCACGTGTGAGGGGTAGAGCAGAGCTCAAAAGATCCCAGCGCATCCCTCTCGCCGCATCACTGGTAAAAGTATATAGCAAAAACGGGAGTAATTTCGGTGATATAGATGTAGGAGGAAATATATATGAACAGGTAGATAGGTTTAAGTATTTAGGTTCCACGGTAACTAAAAAAAAAAAACCAAATTGATAAGGAATCGAGGTTAAAGGCGGGATTGTTTTTTTATTTTTCAATTTCTAAATTGCTTAGTTCGCGCCTTCTGTCCAAAAACTTTAAAGTTAGAATTTACAGAACTATTATCCTCCTTACTTTCTTGATGGATGCGAGACGTGGCCTCTTATACTAAGGGAAGAACAGCGCCATAAGGTTTTCGAAAATAAAGTATTACATACAATATTCGGGGGCGTCACGGACAGATGCATGTAGGGAATGATTAGTGGTAGCAGCATTGAACCTTTGGGTTTGCTAAACCTAAGTCATTATTACTGCTGTTTATAAAATGCCTTATTTTAACCATGGTTAAAAGGAGGTGACCCCCTCCCCCATAAAAAAAAAAAAAAAAAAAAAAAAAAAAAAAAAAAAAAAAAAAAAAAAGAAAAACAACTTTGTTAAAAAGGAATTTTTAAGAACATGAAAGAAAATGTGTCCCCCCCTGAAATAAAAAAAAAAATGTTGATTACAATTTAATTTTTTGTGTTATTTTTTACAATTTCAAGTTCTATCGGGCTCAAAAAAACACCCTATATATATTTATATACATGTATATATCAATATTGTTATCTATATATTTTCAATAAAGGTCAGAGAAAAAAAAATTACTATACCCCACCTTTACCATATTTACTTCACTTATCTGTTTTAGTTTTTACATCTACCTCTTTACATAATTATAACCATCCCTAACGAGCATTTGTCTACAATTTACTAGCCTAGAGCTGTTTTTGGAATTCTATCACACCTGGCCTGTTTCATAATGCAAGCCAACAGTATTAGTCCATAAATACAAGTACACAAACTGTAAAGTCCAAGCACTAATACATTTTGTTTCATGAATTGTATTGGCAGAATTGTATAAGTCAGTGAAATTGTACCAATTACAAACTACAAGATTTATAGTATTAGTTGGTACTTTATTATTAACTTTATTAGTTGTATTTATTAGTAACTAGTTTTTAGTCCACCTGTATGTATACTTCCTTAAATTATTATTATTATTTCTTTTATATATTTTATAAACAAAACAAATGTTTTTATTTTTAATGTTCTATAAATCTTAAAATGTTTGTATCTTGTTTTTTATTTAGCCCTGAAGAAGCTATGCAAAGTGGGGCGAAACGTAGGTAAACAATAGTTTTTTTCTACTATTTTGATATCTTTATTGACCGCCACCCGAACTATCTTCCTACGATATGGTATCCAACTTGTTATAAACTGTGGTATGGCGTTGTTATCTCACACGTTAACCAATAGAGGCCCTTTCCGTAGTTGCTAAGAGCTCTCAAATAGGAATCTTTTAATAAACTGAGTAATTTCTCTGAGAGCAAGTCAACTGCCCAAAATATTTTATTATACTTTCATTATACTTGAGAACAGATTCCTAATAAGTGAATGGTATCTTGCTTTTCTTTGTAGTTACCGATAGTTGGTACAGTTAAATCAAGCAATTGCACTCAACACCGGAATATCGACCACATCGATACCAGATCATAATTATCATTTAAATATAGCGTTTTTTTATTTCCAACAGCACCTAAGCCTGCATACAAAGAAAAACTAGATCGGAGATATTTTTCAAAATTACTTTGTTTGCTTTAGGATAAACATAAGTAAGCGAAAGTAAAATCTGACTAATGTAATAACCACCATGGAAAAGCAATAATTATGTGATTTTTCCCTTGATTCCTCCATTGTTTATTACTACCATCAACAGGAGATGTTTAATTTTTTAAATAAACAAAATTAAAGTTATGTAAAAATTTTTAACAATTTTTCTATTGATTTGAAAATTCATATTTAAGGTTTTCTTGAGGACTAAAAAATTATTATTAATTTTTATATATATATATATATTTTTACTCTTGCCATTGTTACATATTTTTATTCTTATCATTGTTTATTCAAGTTTATTTTATACTGATACTATTTTATGCCTTCCTTCCTTTTATTTATATATAATTTATTTTTACATAATATTTATCCTAGCTTAAATTACCTTATTGTTGTGTGTGGGGCGAAACGTCGGAAAATAAATAGTTGTAAACTATTTTTGTTTCTCTTGACCGCAACCCTGATCATCTTCTTATCTATTATTAATTTTGTTTCAGGCTAGAATAGAATAAAAAATAACAAAGCCAGATACTATAGAATGAGTTCGGGCCTTTTTGGCTATTCCAATTCCTCAGTCTGTTTTAAGTGGTTGCGTGAAAACAGTTTTCTTCTTTAGTTAATCATGGAATTATTTTATTTATCCATTTTATAATGCTACTAACGATAAGAGATGGTTGATAATTTTAGATAACATAAAAGTTAAAGGTAATTTAGATGAAGTTTGTTTTTAACTTTGGTATACTATTTTAATAGAACATCTCAGTTGAGAATAATTGCCCATCTATGAATTTCCGGTAAATACGCAATATAAAAACTCTAAATGTCGGTTCACACAAATATACTTTGGACCCACAGAAGCTTTGTCCAGCTTGTGATGGAAAGGCCCTGGAGAATTGTTTCCATTTTTTGTTTATAGTTTTGTTTTGTTTTCTAAATTAAAATTATGAAGTGATGTTTTTGTTTTACTGTTTTATTCTAAAGAATGTGGATAGAACAGCTTGGGTATATTGTTTGTTATTAGTTTATTTAAACGATCTTTAACTTATAGTTTTTGTAAAATTACTACAATTGATTATCTATTTCATGTATTTCACAGGCTAACTCGCACGGGGGTTGCCCCATAAACAAATGTATAAATTATTATTATTACTATTTTAATGAAGAAAGACATCTGACTTTTTTATTAACATCGTTCATATAGTCTAACCCTCCCTATGCTAAGATATGCAGAGGGTGTTAGAAAAAATAAACAAGTAATGAATTCACCTTACTAAATGTTCCATATATAGATGAGTGAAAGACAAATAGGTTTATATTGCAGAATGGTAATTACAATAATTGGTAATTAGAAGTTTTAAAAGTTTTGAAGTTCCGTAAATCGCCTATCTATGTTTTCTGGATTACTGAACACAATTTCAGCTTTACATCTTATAATTGTATGTAATTTACTCTTCTTTTTCTTACGCATCTGTTGTATGTTAGATACGATACATTATTTTCATGTTTTATATACTTCCACAAAAAAATTAAGACGTAATTATCACTAAATAAATATAAATAAAAAAAAAATTCAGAGTACTCCAGAACTTTTTATTGAGATACCTTTCTGGTACTCAGTTTACTAAGCTATTAATATTTAAATGAAGACCATAAGATTTTATACAGAGGAACATCTCATCGTGTATGTTTACAAATAAGGTTATTGCTGGAAGGAAACCTTTCTTAAACACAATCCAGATAAGTCCAGCTGGCTCAACGTTCGCGGAAGACAGTTGATAACAAACTCTCCACTGCGATAAGTTGGGCGCCAGTTCTGCTGTCGATGACCGAAGTATTCGCTGAGTTGATAGTCATTAAAAGGTGGGTACCTGAGTAATCGAATAGAATAGATATGTAACGTGATGTATTTCCTGCGATGACTTATCAGCACAATGTAACCTATTGAACCATATCGATAATAAAATGCTAACTTTCACTAAGATATTAATCATACATTTGAGTTGATATCACGATACTATAGACCCCTTTTCCGGTTTTCAGAGGCGATTAATTTTAATGAATGAGGTATCAGATAAAAGGGAAGTTGATTGAAAAGTGAAGATTCTCAATTTCTATTCCTAAATTCTTACTGGAACTTTTATCAACTTAGCCATAAAAAAATGTGAAAGGTTTCAAAACAACTGTGGTAGAGCTAAGTCAGAGGATAGGTTGGGTCTTGTGTTTTAAATCTAGAACATGAACCATTTTTGAGAGAGCCATTGTTGCCATGGGATAGTTATGTGATGATTGGGTGAAGCCGAACTCCAAATATTGAAAATTATTGCATCTAATTTGTTTAGTCTGTCCATCTGAGCTTATATAAAAATATTTTGAGCTAAAGATTTAACCACTTCATAGGTTTTATTGGCTAAATTACACAGTGATATTTAAATAATGTTTAGAACACTTATACTACTGTTGAAAATATATTAAGTTCGTCTGTTTCTGAATATGTAACTTTTTTTTAGGGAATAACTCAAAAGATTACAAATTTCCAGGTGCGATTCAGGCTTAATACAAGTTTACAGATAGCTGAATCTTCACCCTTTGCACTCGGTACCGTTTCGACGTTACCTACCAACAAATTGAAGCGACTTTATCGCGAAAACGTACACCCTGAAATTGTAATATCATATTTTAAAACTTTAGAACCAAATAAGGCATTGTAATGAAATTTGATTTATAAGTAATTTTAGACATTGAAGAAAAAAACAAAACAAATTTTATATCTTATAATTTTCTACAGTATGCTAAATTCTGAAGCAATTCCTAATATACACAGCAGATTGATTTGTGCATGTTTCACAAATAAAATATTTTGTTAAATCTGTTATATAAATATCTATCAGAAATTTGTGTTCATTATTGCTTACATCAGGAGAATCACTGGTGTTTGATCGGTGTGCCATTTTTATTTTTAAAAAAATATATGATTATAAAATAAAAGACAGAATGAAGAAATGGTTTGGAAATAACGAAATCACAACACTGTCTTATTACTGCACAAGTCTTTAGTATTCGACACTTACCATGTAAGTTCTTGTAAATTTCTTTTCTCAGTTTTCGGATTTCTTTATCATCTTATCAAGTTTCCCTCTATCATTGTACCATACTGGTGTACCTTTGTTCACTAATTCTACACACGGCTCAAAGGATTAGAGAAGTGTATAGATCGCCGTGTATAGATCGACGTTCAAACCGGTTGATTTATTTGTCATTCATCTTGATATTTTCATCTGTTTTTTTTTTTTTGTGTGTGTGTGATTTTAATAGAAAACTTGCGTTCCTTTAAAATTGTGGTGGTCCATCCTCCGTAATTACTAATAAATTTTCATGTTCCTTAACAGGAGCATATATCCATAGGGGCAGCGTAATTACTTATTATTAGTTGTTACTTATAGATAGTCATTATGAAGTATGTATTGCCAATAACACGTGCTGAATAGATTTTATCGATAATAATTTATTTCGGTGGGGGGTAAAATAGGAAATTTATGAAAAATGCATTTCTCTCCTATCCCGGCGGAACACGCACTATATCCCTCAGGCACATTGCACTTTCTCGGAACGACGTACGCATGGATAAACTAATCCTGTAGCTTCTCCTTCTCAGTACCTTTAAATAAAGATCCTGAGAACCTATCCTCCAACTTTAATCACATCTCCTTTCCCAAATCCTCTCCAAGAGCAGTTTTGAGACAAGCAGTCAGCAGGATCATATCTCACATGCCATTAGTATTTTTGACACTCGAAATGGCAAACAAATTTGTTATCAATTAAAATATTCCGGAAGATTTGGAGACTGTGTGTAATATAGTTTGTAGTAACCATGATAATACTGATGATACTGAATTTTCGGACGATTCTGACACAGATAGTGTTGATAATATTGAAATAAACGTCAATGATGAGTCTGATATTCAAGTTTCTAGAAATAAAATATAAACAGAATGACATAAAGTAAACAATTGTACAGAATAATTCTTTTCAATTATTTACTTTATGTCATTCCGTTTATACTTTGTTCTGACGAAGGCTAGAAATTCTGGCCGAAACGTTGGCACTATTAAATAAGTTACTTCAACTTATTTGTGTTATACTTTTACCGCACCCCCAACCATCTCCTCATATAATTCATCCAACGGTCAACTATCTCTGATTAACAATAATAATTATCTTCAATAACAATAATATAAAAAGTTTTAGTGGAAGATTATTGATTGACCGTGTGTAAAGATGAAAGGAATATGGTCCGGGTGCGGTCAAGAAAAACTCAAATAGTAGAAATATACTATTTTATAGAAATATACTAATAAAACTGTAAAATAGTATATTTCTACTATTTGTGTTTTTCTTGACCGCACCCGGACCATATTCCTTTCATAAAAAGTTTTAGCTTGATTTTTTGAAAGTCATTTAATCTAAATTGTTTAAACACATAATTTAATACTCTGTTATAGCAATTGTAAAGGATAAATAAATATAAAACCACATTTTTCATTATTAGTATCTGATAGGCGTATGCGTGTACTCCTGTAACTCTAAATAGTGCCGCCGTGTTAAAGAAAAATTCCATGAGACCTTCGGAGAGAGAGTTCACTGTGAGAGGCCTCTGGTTAGGATCTCGCGGAACGATATCAAATAAAACAGGGAACTTCTTGTAAGGCCTAGGTGTTAACATCAAGAACATAGCGATCTTGGCGGAAAATATTATTTTAGACTCCCTGCTTATCATACATCATCACCTGCATGGGAATTAACTCTGATAATATTCATTTGTGTGTTTGTGTTTTTTTAACCTATTTATTTGTGTGTTCTAACTTATTTATTCATTTATATGTTTTTTAAATTTATGTATTAGTTCTTTTTAATTTAAATTTTTTATTAAACTGTTCTATTGTTGTCATTTTTTTTATTTCTGTTTTATTTATGCGTTACTATTTATTAATGATTTCTGTTAATTTGCTTAATTGATTGAATGGTTGTAGCGTTGCATTGGATAGAGGATGTACAAAGGAGTAAAACAGGGGGCGTATAATGCAGTGGACGAATGAGTAAATGTGAATTGTTATTTGGCTTTGTGCAAGAAGAAGGAAAACTAACATATGTATATAGGAAAAGAAAAGAAAATTATTTAAAGTATATTCATGTTAATATATTTTAGTGTATGTATGGACAATTGTGGATTGATGGGTACGCCGTGTGTCATAGCAACCCAATGTGTTTATACAGAATGGCCAAATAAAGCATCTCTCTCCCTATAGGAAAGGATATGATATTCCTAAAATTTCGAATGAATTAACGAGAATAAGGAAACATGTCAATGGCATACTTCATAGTGGTGCTGAGTACATTTCCACTAGCTTTATAAAAAAATACAATTAAAGGTTTTAACTCAAACATTAATTGAAAAGTTTTAATTTTCCTATAAGAGGGATCATCAGAAAAAAACCTCATTTGTTACTTTATCAAATTAATTAGCTAATAAATGAGAGTTTTAGGACTGCCAGAAATCCGTTTTCGTTTTAAATGTGATAGAAAATAATTTTTAAAATTATTCGCTGATATATGATATGGAACTTTTTCACTTAGTTGCTGTTCTAGTGTGTGTTAGTCGATAGGCATTTACCACATTTAGGGAGCTGAAGAGTCGAATAGGAATGCTCACAAGAATGTCTGAATCACTCAACTAATATTTTACTTTCTATTTTCTCTCAGTTCACACGATTCTAGCGATGGAACAGAAAAGGCATTTGAGGATGGTAACATGCTGAATTTAGTTGAAGAGTATTAATCCATTTAATTCATCATGATAATTCTTTCAAAATGAAAGGATCGACTTAAATAAACAAAAAAGCCATTTTACGACACAATTGAATTTTAAATAAGTCAATGTTTTGCGTATATTTCAATTATAATTTAACAAAAGAAATAATACAAAGACAATTTTAGTAGTCAGTTATTTATTCAAAACTTAATTAATAAAAAAAAGAGAAATAACTTTGCTTAATGAGTAAGAACTTGTCGGGGTTGTTTCTTGTCTTAGGCTTTTTCTCCAGCCTTATATTTCTTTACAGAAGGCCCACGACAAGGCGTATTCATAATAGTTAGAAAGGAAGGCCGTGCCAGGGGATGAGCCCTGGACACTGACGCAGGTAGAGGAGGTCTAGGTGAGAGAGTCTGAGGCAGAGTAACAGTTCTAGTGGCGGAGATGAAGCCGACGGACTAGAACTGTCATGATAGGAGCCAG
>NW_027108517.1:411645-437313 GCF_000696795.3 Halyomorpha halys
CTAAATAGTATGTACAGAAATTATCAATATACAAAAATGACAATGTGTTTTTACAAAATAATGCACTATGTAAATTTGAGAGCTTCGGTGAGGCTCGAGGTGGAGCGCTCTGGTGAGTTGTGGTCCAACTACTTGCGCCCTCTCGCTACAAACTCTTCATAAACTTGTTTTTTTCCCCCTGATTGAAATTGAATTGTTGAACAAGCTTGCATAATTTTTTTGTGAATCTCGAAAATATTTGATTTAGAAAATGTTTACATCAGCTAACAAGGCCTCAGCGAGGATCTAGACAAGTAAAACTCAAAATAAGGGTGGACATTAGTTAGTTTTACTCAAAAATATGGAGTCCCATTTCATCTACCCATTTGTATTTTATTTTCAGTGAATTAAGAATGTGATACGGCTTCGCTGTAGCAGCTACGGTAGGCTGAAGAAGTGGAATGTCAGAAACATTGAAGTTTGTAATAATATGTAATAATGTTAAAAGTTTTTCATTTATTTAATGTAATTTATATCTGAACATAAATACAATAATATGTGGAATGTTTCATTTACACTTGAAAATCTTGGGAAGGAAACACACATTGGTGGTACTTCAAGCATTAATTTAAATTAAAAGGTCCTGTGGCCGTCTTCCTTTCAGACACCTCGGAGGATTATCAGGGATTGTTAAGGATGAGAGATTAAGAACTAATGGGTTAGGATGGGAAAGTTTGGAATGAAAGGACGCATATCTGTTTTGGGCCAAATCTGCAACGAATAGGATGTCGTTTCCACGAAAGGTCTTTGTGGATGAGTTTATTTTTAACGTAATAAGGAGGAATTTGATGGTTTGGTTGAGGCCCAGAGCTCAATACCATATGCCGCCCAAATTGGTCTGATTATTATTATGTATAATAATTTTTTGTAGTGAATGGGAAGTTTAGAGCGTTTGTCAAGTAGGTGTAACAATCGGAATCTACGAGCAGTTTCATGTCGTTTCAGTCTTGTATGTGGATTCTAAGTAAGTCTCTTGTCAAGATGGAGTCCTAAGTATCGAATCTACTGAACAGGCGTTAGTGGAGTATTTAGACAGGATACTGTAGGACAGGAGGGTAGAGGTTTACAACGGAGAGTAAAGGTGATCTGGTGGGATTTAATGTTAAAACTAAAGTAAATTTGAATCAAATTTCCTTTATTACTCAATTTACACCTTATTCGTTTTATCCTAAAGATGTTATTAAATATAATTAACTTAAACTATATAATACTAAACCTTTCCTACTTCCTTCTTTATTTTCTTCCATTTTTTTTTTTAATTATTCCTAATTTTTTTTTAATTTTCAATCTCCGTTATCTTTTGTTTATTTATTTTTCCTTTCTTCAGTCCAAGAAAAAGAATGAATAAACGAGAGAATTTAGAAAAATTATTTATTCGTGCCGACGTTTCGACCTGAGTTTCAGGTCTTCATCAGGGAGCTTTTGGTAGAGATTCTGGCTAAACTGCCTTAGTAAAATGATGAGGATTATTCTGAGTAGATAATGTGACTTTAACACGATTCTCCACTCTACATTTTCTTTTACCATTCATTATTTCAACTATAGTAATTATTCACTTACTATATTTACATCAAACAGAACTAAACTAAGTTTAGCTGAGAACATTTGCCGAAATTTCACTGATGAAGACCTGAAAAACCGGCACGAATAAATAATTGTATGTTTATTTTTCTTTATTTACTGACCGCACCCCCGAACATTTTCACTTATTAACCTACGGTCAACTATCTACATCTCGTTACTAATAATAGTTTTTCTGTTATTTTGTGTACCTTTTTTGGTCGTATTCTGAACCATTTCCTACAATTAGTTACATAATCTTTGAATATTACCCTTTATTGTAAATATCCTTTAGTAATATTCCAATTATCGAATAGATCCACTACCTAGGACTTAAGTTGGACAAAAACGACTAAGTTGAAATTCTCAAACAAGGTAGAAACTTGTGAGATACTTGACATCTCCGGCTAATTTTACGCTTACTTTACAAACACTTTTTTTTTTTTTTTTTTTCATTGGCGTGACAGACCGTAGAAGGTCCAAGGCCTCGCGCGATGTACTTAAGAAATACATCGCGCGTTTCCTGACGTATTTTTTTCATAGGGGGTCCATCCATGGGGTCCGTCACTCCCACGCCTAATTTTGTGAGTGCCACCCATTGGCTAACGGGCCTCACAAATAACCCGGGGGAGATTGTGAGTGAGTATTGCATAATTTTAAGCTTGAAAAAATCCCGGATAGGGCCGGGATCGAACTCGCGTTACCGCGCTGCTACCGTCACTATACAAACACTATGAACTTCTAATTACAAAATGCTCATTTAGATGACCATAATAGGACCTATTTGAACTTATGAAGCTGGGGGTAAATGAGAAGTTGAGCTAAGAATAAATAAGAATCTGCCAAGTACAAGAGATCGAATGAAAGGAAGTGCTAACTGTATCGAACTGAAGCAAAAAAAAAGTTATGTTGTGGTATTGTTACGTAGTTCGATCCAACCGGATACTGAAGCATCTCGATTAGTCAGCAACAGAGGCAGTGCTAGGGAGAGAAATATGATCAGATCTAAGAGGTTAAGGATAGTAACAGATTACGTAACCAATAGCTTGAAATAATCCGTTAATTGTATCAACTTAAGAGGTGCTAGGATAAGAAGGATTGACTGTCAAGTGAACATTAAAGATTTTAGCGTATACATATATATACAGTTAGTAAAAAAAGTCCTCATACACCACAATATAAATTCATTTATGAAATAGTATATTATTATTATTATTATGAACTAATTAAAGTCATACTTTATTTTTTTCTATTAAATAAAGGTCTGTAGAAGATTGAATCATGCTTATAATATCATTTCGGAATTGAATACATACAGAACATTTTATAATAAATTCCTGCCATTGTTTGTTACATCTAAGTCTACATACACCTTACCTTCATTTAATCATTTGAATGTAAACTAATATCTATTTTTTTTTACATTCATAGAGGTTTTCTGTGGTTTTATTTCCTAAACGAGTCATTTAGATCAAAGTCAAGTGAAAACAACTGCTTGAAATGGAAATTTCTCGAGAGATTAGGCAGTTAATTGATGTTCATAAAACCGCACGGAAATCATTACGCGAAATTGCGAAAATTGTTAATAAAAGTGTTTCGACGGTTCAGACTGTAATTGGAAATTATAATACAACAGATTGCATTGCAAGTAGGCCTAGATCAGAGCGGCCAATAAGCTTCAGCGTTATCAAGAGCGTGCTATTTTAAGAAGTGTTCATGAAAACCTTTTATAGGGGGTATTCGGACCGAAATAGGATCAGTTAATAGAGGATTTGGAAGGCTACCCAACGCTGAATTGAGGGAACTGCACCTGGTAAATATACCATTATAGTTCAGGAACGAATGGAATGCTAAAATGTTAATTATAGATAATCTTCCCATCTACGTTAAGTCAAATTTGGTAGCATAGGGTCTGCAGGGGCGTCAACGCACAGAAAACGATTGGTAGTATCGGCACTGAAACTTCGGGTACAATAAGTCTTCATTATATTAGTGTATGTATTATATTGATCGGTCCAACTGCTCGGTTATGCGGATGACCTTGATAGAGTGGCGCGATCTTTTACTGCGCTTACCGAGTCTTTCTTGAGCCTGTAAAGAGCAGCCGCACGCATGGATCTGGCCATTAATGAAAACAAACTGAAATATATGGACACCGGAGGAGCCAGATCCCACAAGAGACAGGTTGTCGTAGGAATCTGTATCTTTGAGAGAGTGGAGGAGTTTCCTTACCTTGGAACTCAGGTCAGCAACAAATAATGTTTCCACTGAAAAAAAGCAAAGGATCAAAGCGGCTAACCGATGCTATTTTGGTCTGTTAACACAGTTCTGGAGCAACCTCATAAGCAGGAGAACAAAGGTCTATTTATATAAAACTCTAATTAGGATTGTCCTAACATACACCTCCCAGACATGGACCCTATCCACACAGGATAGAAATAACCTGTTGGTCTTCGAGAGAAAGATCCTTTGAAGAATCTATAGGCCGGTAAGGGATGAAGAAGGCCGGAGAACAAGAAGAAATAAGGAACTTTATGAGCTGCTCTAGTATATAGATATTATGAAGTTTGTTAGGCTGGGACGCCTTGTGTGGGCAAGACATGTTGCACAGATGAGTCCCGGCGAAATGCCTATAAGTGTCATGGAAGAAGAAATCCATTGTCCAAGAAGAGTCGGACGGCCCAAGATCCGTGGTGTGGTACAAGACGCACGAGACCTACTAGGAGTCCGAAATTAGAAGGCAGCAGCCAAAAACCGAGCCGAATGGCGGAGGCCGGGACCCATCCCAGCGTTGTAGAGCCAACTAATAGATAGATAAATGTATTGTATTATGGGAAAGTACTACGATCTTGAAAAATTTAGAAGATCATTTATTATTATTATTATTATTATTAACAATACATTTATTAATTGAAAACATAATCGCATATAGGTATACTAAAGTAGAGGTTAGAACTGGATAAAATTGATATGGAACACGTATCACAACCTACTGAACCATAAAAAAAGGAAAACAGAAATAGCGAGCTAGCTATACAGACAACTGCAATTAGCAAACTCGTTTTTGGAGAAAGTATTGCACCCTGACTCATCTATCGAACTAAATGCCAATCAATTGGAGATGCAATGAATCAGAAAAATAATCAGTGGCTATTAATATTCAATTGAAATAACGCTTCGAGTTTTCTTTAAATCATTTTAATTGTTTCTTCAATAAATCTGAGTCAGAAAAAGTATAGATTCATTTAAACGGATTTGAATAGAAGCATTGAATACCAGCTCAGAGACCCTATTCAAGATACACGAACTGTGGAATATTTGCATTCATTATCAGTTTTGTCAATTAAATAAATATTCCTTTTATCAATGTTCACGTAACGCCATAAGATTAAATATTGGTACAACTCATTAATTCCATCATTAGAGGTATTCATATTCAGATTCGTTAAATGTCAAAAGTTTTAACATGCTAAAATGTTAAAAGTTTAGGGTCGAGAGCAGCCTAATTTAATGTCCGTGTTATATGTTAAATGCAGAGCAGACTCTAGCAGATTTTCTGGCCAACTTGTTATGTAACCTTGTACTCTTTACGAGATAATAAAATCTCCAACAGCTTCATCACATCTTACTTTCATCTTCTCATTTACTTTCTTTGGACGTCCCTTGCGCCGGTTATTTGCAGTTGTGTCTCTTTCTTCAAATCTCTTAATTACGTTTCTGACGATAGAAAAATTAACACCGCTATTTCGCGATATGATTTTCTTTGACTTCGAAATAATATGACTTTTTCGCGAGTAGGTTTGTTTTTCCTTGTATGTATATTATGTTTAAATAAATTTTTATGATCAATTTTGATCATATTTTTTTGATCAATATTTTTAATTGAATTTATACTGTTTTAAACAAGTTCTAATTGTATCTTTTATTAAGGAACCTCAAACTATTTTCTTATTATTTAAATTCATTATACAAAGAAAAGACAAGGTGTGCAAATACTTTCTACAGTCACTGTATGACAGTTAAAGGTAGCGGTTATGCGACTGTTAGTCTACTGGCATTACTTGTACTACTGTAATGATCACGCCAGACCCAGTGCGACTTACTGTCATGGTAGTGGCTAAGACTTTTGCAATAATAAAGGAAATTGTACGATAATTCACATAACAGATGCTTTACCGACATTACTTGTACTATCAACTATCACGCCGGAGCTAGTGTGACAGTACAAACATGACTGCAACAATCATAAATTCCTCTAGAGCGGTTACAGTGGCGAGTATTTGCCGTATAGAAAGGGTTTTTTTGGATGGAAAGATCGGAAGCACTGTTTATTAGTTACGTATTCGTAATAGAGCGATTGACATCTCCAGTTAATATTACTGTTTTCCTACATAAATAATTAGTTGAATCTCATATACGTGTAAAATGAATAATTTTTAACGAAAATATTACTCTTACAATAATCACATTTTTGTTTTCCATATTTACCGGAACCAGCTACAACCTAGTGAGAATCACGTACTAAGCTAGGAACTGATAAATGTTAATTCTAGAAAGAAATTATAAGACAAGGTTTAAAAGTACTCTATAGCGTAAAAACATTATGAACCATAAAAAGAAATTTATATGTCAGAAGCATTGATCTTGAAATATATTCAATGAAGTCTCTATGATATTTGATTGAATATTATTTCAATCCAAATAAAAATAAATATTAAAACTAGTAATACAAAAAATTTAAAATATGCTAGAACATATAAATCATATTTATAACAAACTTGATAACAACCTTTTCCTTATTTTTTATGCTTTAGCCTTTGACTCTTCCGAATTTCTGACTTTCTTTATTATTTTTTTTTAGTAGATGTCAATTTATCAAATTGAATAAAAAATAGGTAGGTTCATTCAATAGAAGTAATTTACAATGCTAATCAATTTCTAATCGCTATGAAAAAAAGTACGTCATGATGAGGAATTAAAAAAAAAACCTCTATCGGTATTCTGTAAGCCACAAGTGGGAGAAAAAAAATTAAGCAAATAATAATTTAGGTAAACATAAAGCAATTGACTCCTGAGGAAAATAAAATGCTCATTTCTTGAATACCGAATCCATCTCTTTTGCCTTATCTCGCACAGAAGGGAATGGCATTATTAAGTGCTCTTAAACATATTTACACATCTGACTGAGTCTCAGTCATAATATTTCATTTTAGTTCCGACCATGAGAGGACAAGCTGCTTCGATATAAATTTGTCCTCGTTAAAATCATCATAATCATTTTATCGCGCAGTGTGGGGTACAATTTGCAGAGTCTGGATCAGATATATATATGAGAGATATATATATATGAGTGAGATATCTCACTCTTGGACCATCTACCTTCTCCTACTCCAGTCCATACCCCACACCCCACCTCCTTAACACTCCTCCGAGGAAATGTGTGGTCTTCCACTTGACCTTCTTCTCTCCAAGCGAGTCTCGTGTCTTTCTGGCAGATACTTCCTAGTCCATCCGAAGGAGGTGTCCGAACCACCTTAGCTTGTGCCCCCTAGGATGCTCTCAGCAGGTTTGAGGTTTCGAGGTTAGTCCGAATGGTACTGTTCCGTACTCTATCTCGTCCTGTCCTTCCTTCCACCTTACGAAGATACCGCATCTCCATGGATTGGATCCGGCTCTTGTGTTTCGAAGTGAGGGTCCACGATTCGGAAGAGCAGCAAAGAATAGGGAGGAACGTCGATTTGTAGATCATTATTTTAGTTTTTCTCGTCACCTCCCATTGGCTCAGGAAACACCTTCGAAGCACACTAAATATTATTCCAGCTGCATTGATACTTTGAGAAACTTCCTCATGAATGTATCTGCTTTCGTTGAGATGAACACCTAGATATTTTAAATTCTGGACCTGATCTAGTGTTTCTCCGTTCCCTCTGATCACACTCATTATTATCCGGGGTTTCTTTCCTATACTCATTCATTTAGTCTTTTCCGGGTTAATTTTCATGTTTATCGAGGCCATTTCCTCTTGCAGAGCACTTATGTTGTATTTGAGGTCTCGGTCGTTGGAACGTCGTTAAAATATGAAGGAAAAATTCATGTATGTCTGTCTGGAACAGTGTTCAGCAAGAGATGATCCTAGCTAAAAAATATATAATTATAGTTGGTCATAGCTAAAATAAAATATATATATGTTCAGGATATTCCCGGGAAGGTTCGATTATAGGCTGGCCCCATTTTTTCGGTAAAAAAAAGTTATTAACAAAATTAAGCATTTTAAATTTTTTTTTCATAGTTACTATATGCCCAACGATTTATCTCTTTCTGAAAAATAAGAAAAAAATATTGCTAATTCTGTTAATGGATTTTTTATTTATTAAAAAAAAATAAATAAACACAATAAAGTTTTAGTAAATTAGTTCAACAAAATTGTGTTTAAGAGAAAGCAAATCATATTTAGTTTTAGCGTCGTCTAAAACTCTCAAATACCATTTTTCAAGGAACTTAAAAATTTTCACCTTCATTTATATTTTTATTATTATTCCGGTGACAATTGTCTCCAAGAACTAAAAACAAATACCAACTTTGTTTCATTCCTAAAACATATATCACCACACTTTCGGTCAAAATTGTTTTAATATAATTGAAATTGAAGCACAGTGAGGGTTGTTATATAAAACTATTTTGTATAGTATATATACGTGACAATATCATAGATAATCAAATTATCTAAAAGAATAAGAAAAAATCAACTAAATCGGACCAACTATAACGGTTATACAGCGAAGTTAGCTGCTACCAGTTATGTTACTACAGTTACCGTCTTACCACTTTATCTGTATATTAATTGATATCAAAATTTCAATACTGTTCAATGAATGTATATGCATCCACAAATAGTATTGCCGGATCTGCTAGTATGTTTATAAATACTCTTTGAAATGAAATAATTCAGTAGTTTCTGATAGCCTATTGAGCCGGTATCCTTTGAAGTAGCCACCGCCGCAGGAAGAAGGACACCATTGAGAAAACACAAACAGGATAAGAGAGGAATGTAGGCTCAGCAGAAAGAGCGATAGAGAGCCGAGAAGTCAGAAATAGAAGAAATACTCAACCGATTGAATGGGCTACTGTAAGGAGGCTAGGTCAGTACCTCGATGTACTACGTTACGCGGCTCATTGGCTACATCTCAGGAGTTCCTTTCATCTTAAGCTATGCCATCTTTATTCTATGAACATAAGATTCCGCCCTTAATGGTGTACTCTTTTTAACAAAAAGAGTAGTGAAGTCGGAATTATTCGATCTCTGCTTTATCAATTACAGGTTTTTCAACTACTGTAGGGCGCCTAGAGCATCCCTGTGAAATATAAAATCAACTAAAAGATTGTCTTCAGCGGCAAAAAACCAAAATATAACAAGAGGACACTATTTTTTGAATTTTAAAAGAAAGCTTCAATTTCATTATTGATTATGAAATATAGAAAAATACTTAAATGTTTAAACTTTAATGTTAGACTTTTCATAATTATTTAGTGAGAATGTTGTGTTAAATGTAAAAAGTTTTAACCTACTAAATATTATAAGTCCAGGTTATATGTGCAGACGAGCTCCTAACGGATTTTCTATACAACTAAAAACAACAATAACCGAATTGGATCTAAGAGCAACTAACCTATCAAAACGACAGCAGGCAAAATGATGTGGAGCTCAGCTGGTCTGTTCTGTGACGTCATTCTCCATTTAGCAGCCTTATTAACAGACACTCTATCATATTAAATGTTTTATCGTTTTTACGTGCTAAAATGTGGTAATATTTCTCCGTAACATACTTCAACATGTTAAACAACAGAACATGAATAATGCAGTCTCGTACTCGTACTTTTTTTTTCTAGTCTTGAAGTAGGAACATAAATTGACTATTGAAAAATTCTGCTTGCTGCTTCCATTAAACCAAAAATTATATAGGCCAATCTAAATAGCATAATAAAACTTTAAAAATAAATAAACCTTTCACTGTTATTTATATATGTTTTTGAGTAAAGTATCTTTCAGGTATAATTCTTCTAATGATTTGAATTCAACCGGGTAGTTTTACAACGCTATTTTTCACTTGTTAACAAGGAGAGATCTACCTCATTGTCAACTGTGCAAAGTTACTTTGTGAGAGGAGTGTTCTGGGTCAGAAGGATTATGGCAAAATGTATAGTACCTCGATGTCTATATATGGCCATGGGTAACAAAGAGGTTCATCAACGATGTTTAATTGCAAATTCATTTTAATTAGGTCATCATTCAAAAATAAAAAAACTGAAATGACCTCAGTAAAAATTTTAATCATTCCATGTCAAGTTACCCAGGCAATGATATCCATTATAATGGATCATTATATTTATAGATATAAATATAGATGAATAGAATAATTATTAATAACAAATACATTGATAAATTATAGGATTGAAAATGTACATCTGGTGTACAATAATCAGTGAACAAATAATTAAAAGAAGTAATAACAAATATGATAAAATTAAAAGATTTAAAACAAAGTCAGGAAATAAATGAGGTGTAAATATGGTTCAATAACATATCAAGCAGATAGAGAACTGTAGATGAATAGGTAAATAATATAAGCGATGCTAACCTGAGTACTGAAAGATGAAAATGAAGTGGAAACCGAAAAATATATTGGTGGGAAAAGGTGGCATTGTGGGAGAGGGTTCTACAGCTTAGGTACAAGGGAAAGTTAGTGTGCAGGAAGAAAACCCATATTTTTCTTCTTTTTTTATGACTCTCTTTTTGGTCATTTATGACGTACGGGGGAGAGGGGATTTTATCTATAGAGTACCACCCTATTTTAACAATAGTAGGAGGGTCAATTTTTGATTATGTGTGACCACCACTGAAATTAAAGTTGACCTTCCTTCCCATGGTCGTATTCGAACCGGCGCCGCTGCAGTTCCGAGGTTGCAAAGTCTTACGCCTCAACTCCCTCAGCTACAGACGGTTTAGTCTTTTCGAAACGTTGGTTAATAATAATTAAACCTACTACTCAGTTTACCTTCTCTAAACCTGGATCATCTTCTTACAATTAATTATACACGATTAACTAATAATTCCTTAATTAACCGATAATTTCCTTATAATTAATAGATTTAATTAAAATATATATTTTTTTAGTCTGATGCAATCTTATCCCTCGGATAATCATATCTTCAGTGTGCATTCACAACTTTAAAAATATTTTTCTTGAAAACTATTCAAAATATAAATATGAATTTTTTCAGGAAGTTCGTTTATTACGCCTGAAAGCAACGAAAAATGTATATGTATAAACCCGTAACAATCCTTCGAAATAAAAAATATATAACTTTTTTTTTAGAAATTGTATTGAATTAATCGTAATTTAAGTAATTAATGAAGAGTGGAAGTATAGAATATAGAAAACTATATTTCACATTATCATATGATAATTTGTGTCCTTGCCCCGGTCAGCAAGTTCTATTCTAAAATATCAGGACAAGCAGATTCTTGCGGTTGAGATCTATGTACACACTTAAACTATACTAAAGTTTGCAATTACGTACTAACATATTATTCTATTAAAACAAATAAATAAAAAAAGGAACACTGCTGAAGTTGGAGTGAACAACAATTTGACTATTGGCGAGACATTATAATCACTTACCGACTGATAACAACAGCAATCATGATCTCATTGAACAGATATCGAATCGGGAATGATGATCATTTGTGAATCGTATTATCATCATGCAATAGAAAATCATGAGGAAATAGCCAATGAAATGTGACCCCGAAGATAATTTTTGTAAACAGCATTACTTTAATGGATGCTGTAATTTAATTATTTAATTACAGCTTCAGAAAACGTATAAATCTATGAAAGAATTAACAAAGTCAATTTGCTGTAAGTTATATTATGACATGATAAAAACATGTTGAGATTCTACCCATTGATAGAACTCCAAAAACATTTCTAAAGGAGAAGATCTCGAGGGCATCTTCTTTTCAGACGTCTAGGAGGATTATTAGGTAGTGAAGGGGAAGACAGGTTAGAAACGAGTTGGTTTGGGTGGTTGGGAAGTTTATTATGGAAGGATTGGTATCCGGTTCTGGCCAAATCGGCAACATAGGGGACATTGAGGTCCTGATGGATGATTTGATTTCTAACAAAGAAAGGAACATTAAGGATTTTACGAGGATTTTGGACTGTAAGGATTGGATTCGAGAGGAATTAGATGGTTTAGTGGAGCCCCATAGCTCAACTCCGTATGTCCAAATAGGCCTTATAATAGTCATATAGATCAGTCTTTTGTAATGGATTGGAAGTTTGGACCGTTTGTCTAGTAAATGTTGTAATAGTCGGAATCGTCGACCAGTTTCCTGTCTTTTCAGTCTTGTATGAGGATTCCATGTCAGTCGTTTGTCCTCAGAAATTTTAAGTGCAATTAATGGACGTTTGTTGTTTATTACATTTATGTTTATAAATTATACTGAGTCGCTATTAATCCTTTCTTTTTGGTAATATTTACTATTAATCCTATTGATTGCACACTGTTTATTATGCAATTAAATATGACGAAGGAAACATACGTTTTAGAAAGGGTGCTGTAACGAACGGAATATTCACCGTTAGTTTGAAAACTTGTTGGATGGTTACACAGATTAGGATAAACAATTCAGAGGAAGTCCACCGCCAACCATTCTCGACGACGAACTTATGCTGACTATGGAAAAAAAAAAGAACTATCGAATACTAGTGTATCGACAGTTTCTCGAAACTTGAAGACCATTGGTAAAATAAAAAAAATAAATAAAAAATAGATCTAGGGGTACCTCATAACCTTAAAGACCGGGAGCAGCTAAAGGATAATGAGACATGTGTTTCACTTCTTAGTAGGCGCGAAAAATGAACCTTTTTTCGAAAGGATAATAGATTGTATACGACAACATGCGTCAAGTCAGTGGTTAAATATCGACGGAACACTCGTGATGGTCAATGGGAGCAATGCTTCACATTCAAATATGAGTATAACCCATTACATCCACATCCAAATACAGTCATATTGACATAATATATCAAAAAACAACCTGTATTTGTTAATTGGAAGTGACCTATACTCTTACACTACAACGTCAGACCTCTCGTTTCACTTCAGGCAGCGAAGAAACTAAACGAACTAACTGTTTTACAAAGTTGTGTGGAAGTTCCATACCCTCCTTACTCGCCAGAATTATCTCAAACAGATTTCCACCTGTTTAAAACTTTAGACACCTTACCTAAAAGGAACCGCCCGTAGCTCAGTTGGTTAGGTTGATTGGTAACACTGAACCAATTACAGATTGCTGACGGTTCCGGTTCGAATCCGGCCTGGGGTGTTGACTTTTTTCATTGAGTTGCGGTCCCACAAAATGAAAAACTTTACCCTCAACCATATTTGGGCAGTGTACGGCATTCCAATGGGAATCAACTTCCTTAAAAGTAAACTTTTCGAAAGTGATTCTCAGATAAAAAACGTATTTTCTGACTTAATTTCTTCACAAAACTCAAAGTTCTGAGATTGAAAACTCGTTTGGAAAAATGTTTTAATATGTAAATATTTCGAATAACAATGTCTGATTTCATAAAGTTGTTTTACAACATAACTTTTGCTGTACAAAACTGACACTTGATAAGAAACGACCCCATATTCCTTGAGATCTATTGTAATTCTGTATTTTGTTACAGACAACTTCCCTGACCTGATACTCTGTTTTCATCGCAATCGTACCAAGAGGTATTTCATGGTGTTATTTGAATAAAATTTTTATTTGAAAACGTATTTTATTATGTACTTTTTCCATAAAGACCTAAATGTTCCTTATGTAACAGATCTAGCCCGAACCCGATATTATTCCTTCCATAATAAACTCCCTGTATCATATCATTATGTCATTATGATCAAATTTACTTGTTGTATTTTTTATACAGTTGTAAATATCAATAAAAAAAAAAAAATTCCAAACAAACAAATCCCATCAAATCACATTTACTCTTAGTCGTAAACCTGCCGACTGCCCTACAGTATACTTTAATAATGTGGCTCTTACCTCTGTAGAACAGATTCGTTATCTTGGACTTCATCTTGACAAACGACTAACCTTGAATCCTCAAACAAGACTGAAAAGACAGAAAACTGCACGCAGATTCCGACTACTACAGCACTTACTAGACAAACGGTCTAAACTTCCAACTCATTACAAAAGACTTTTTTGTTCTACATGACAATAATAAGGCACATCTGGACATACGGAGTCGAGCTTTGGGGCTCCACTAAACCTTCGAATTCCTCTCGTATCCAGTCTTTACAATCCAAAATCCTTCGTAAAATCCTCAATGCTCCTTATTTTGTTACTAATAAAACCATCCATAAAGACCTAAATGTTCCCTATGTAACTGATCTAGCCCGAATCCGATATTATTCCTTCCATAATAAACTCCCGAACCACCCAAACCCACTAGTTTCTAACCTTGCTTCCTCTTCCATTCCTGGCAATCCTCCGAGCCCCCTGGAAAGAAGATGACCTTATACTGTAAACTGATTTTAGAGTTCTACTACTGGGTAGTTTCTCAACATCCTGTATCATACCATTATGTCATTATGATCAAATTTACTTGCTGTATTTTTTATACAGTTGTAAATATCAATAAAAAAAAAAATACGTATTTTTATTGTAAAATAGTTCTGTTTTATTTTAGTTCTACTTTTTCTGAATGATTAGATATTGGTACAAGGAAACTAAAGAACAAAATACAACTGTGTTAATAAACTCCAATAAGGAACTATGTCTTGAAATAAATTAAACAAAATATATGGTTAGCAGTAAAAACGACACCAATTTCGTTGATACAGATATAGGAGGAAATACATTTAAACTGGAAAAAACGCAATTGGTTAGGAAAAAAGCGAGGTTTAAGGTGGAAAAATCTTGCAATTTTTCAAATTCGAAACTGCTATAATATAAAAATATAAAAATTAGAATTTTCAAAACTATTTTACTTCCCACTGTTCTTTATGGATGCCAAACGTGGCCTCTTACAATACGAGGTGTGCAGCGCCATGAGATTTTCGAAAATAAAGTATAATGTAAAATATTTGGACCGAAAAAGGATGAATTAAACGAAGAATTTAGAAGGCTGAATTGAGGGAACTGGACTGAATAAATATAATTCATGTTATAGCATTGTGGCGAATAAGACGGGCGTGTAAGGTTGTAGGGCTTAGGGACGAGCGGATCCCTAAAATGGTAATAAACACTGACCAACGGGTAAACGTCCGAGGGGTTGACCGAAACGTACATGGGAGGAGTGCGCTAAAAGTGATTTAGTAGATTTGGGCTTGGAGGGGCGTCACTGGGAGGATGTATGTATAGCACGATTGGTGGCATCAGCATCGAACCTTCGGGTTCGTTAAGCTTTTACTATTATTATTTTTCTGAAATGTATCGAAATTCCTCAGAAATTTGAGATAGTCTAGGAGTATACATAGAATATCTATGCATATGTCTATCTAAAGTTCGAAAATCGTTACCTAATGAATGATCGAAATTGAGTAACGTTGGAACAATTATGAAATTAGTTTGATCAATCGCAACTCTGTTATGGTAAATTAAATACAATTTTATCAGGTTTGTCAGTTTTTTTATACGTATACTTATGTTTCACAGATGCCTTGATTTGATTTTCAAATAATTTTCAGAATATTCTTGGAAGATTGGTAAACATTTCTGAGTCAGTTCAAGATCATGAAAAATTACTGTAATGACCTATTTCCATAAAATAAAATTAATATATTTACGCAAGTATCTTGAACTTCATTTCCTCATTGTAGCCCCTAATCTAAAAGTGGTCTGTTGGGAAACATTTTTTGGATCGTTTAATAAAATGATGAATTTATTTATTTATCGATTATTATCAAATACGATAAGATAATTAGCTGAAGCCGGATTGCTCAATTCACCTCCTCTGCTGAGTGGGTCACAAGCTGTTTATTGAATTGCTCTAAATAAACGTCACATTTGATGAGTTCATATTAAAAAAAATATTAATTCAATTTATATTAATCAATATCCATAATTTGACATAAATTAAATTCCAAAACATGAGCGTTTTATGTGATGGCTTCAGTACAGCAGCTGTGTACCATTTTTATCCGAGGATTGATTATGGTACAAACTTGTTTACTCAAATTGACCGTATTTTCACTCATTTCACCAGACAGTAGTATAAAGATATACTTCATACATAGAAAAAGAAATTGGAAGGACACTTATAGAGGAATTATACCGAACAAAAAAGATTTTAAAATTCAAGAGAAGAAGCTGTTAAAGTAAGGCCAAGAAAAAAGCGAGTGAATTTGTTCCTCTGGATGTTGATATCTTCTCTGAAATGTTCCTGGGGTAGGACCCACATTGAAAAATAAATATTTTTTTAACCAAGAAAATATGTTTTATGACATGCATACATACATGGCATGTTTTACTTGTTATTTTATTATCTTTGTATATATTTTTCATATTTATTATATATTTATTTATACATATATTTGTTACATTTTATATCTAGATATTATTTATTTTTGTTTGTATATTTATATATCTGTCACTACTTTTATCAATTATTCTTTTAAAGTCACATTAGGTTGAAAGAGAAAATAAAAAAAAAAAAAAAAAAAAAAAAAAAGGGAAAGGTTAGAAAAAGGAAGAAAGAGATAAAAAATGGTGGGATTATAAAAATAAAATTCATGAAAAAGAAAGAAAATGTAATAGAACCAAAGCGATGAAACAAATAAAAAATAATTAAAGAAAAATAATATTATTATATATAGTTACATGTGTATGCGGGAAAAATGAAAAAAAAAATTGATATATCTCGCTCAATATTTGAAGAACATTTTTTTTTTCAGATGAAAGTGAAGGAAAAATCGTGATTGGAAGAGTGCATTAAAGTTTAAGAATAGTTGCATATTAGGTATAGGATTAAAAACCGTACTATAGTCACCCACCCCACTTTACGGTACTATATTGCTTGTAAGGGATCTCAGTGATGGGCGAGGAAGTAGTTTTTCATTAAATTAATTTACACTAGAGAATATCAAGCATAAGTAAAAGGAAACGGAGAATAAGTACGGCATTATATATTTATAATATAATACCATCTTTGGCAAAGATATGGTCTTTTTTGCATCACATTTTCCTTTTTTTATTTTCAGAATACTGTAACTGCACTTGTTTGGTGCAGTTACAGTATTCTGAAAATATGTTGGAGAGTAATCCGAAAATTCTGCTGATAGTTCATGAGATCCATGACTTATGGATTCTTATTAGCATTAAGAATTTTTCCTGAAATACAGCGTGTTTTATAAAAAACGGTAAATATAGAAAGATCGCATCGTTTCAAGATACATAGGCTAATTATTGGACACAGGAGTGCACCCCAGAAATCTATTACCCTGGTTAGGTAATAGGGATTTCTCGTGAAGATGTACATAGGGTAAGTTAGTAGGCATATATCGCCCCGGGGCACTTTAAAAACATTTACTCGGACAAAGCCTTAAGGCCCGTTGAGGAAAAGAGTGACCGTTTTGCAAATATGGCGGACATGTTTCTTTGATAAAGGTTCATTATCGGGACGTATTAAATTCTTTGATTTAATGGATCCCTGCCACGCCCAGAACTAGTTCACTCAGAGGATTCTTAGAATTTGAATGGATTTTTTTTTTATTATTTGGTAATTTAACATAATGACAAGATTAATGGCTAGCTAATTGGATAGTATTGTATATCATTATGGAACATTAATCCTTAATCGATCCCTTTAACCTCATCGGCAATTAGAATACCGTTCAAAATGCTCAGTCTATCAAATTCTTCCTTAATTTCTCCTCTCTCGTAAAGTTTCTATTAAATACTTTGAATTCCTTTCGTTAGTAAAGTTACTTTAAGGACGTTAACAAAAGGTGGCAGACATGTATGAAATGTAGTAGTCAAGACTTACTGGACTGATGAGCCCTGCCACCAGAAGAGATTTTCTCTTTCCTTAATTTCCAAAACATATTTCATATAAAATACAAATTTCCACATCCCCGATGCAATAAAAGAGGATCCTTAAAAAAGACTTAGTAAATAGAAAAAAGACAACGTATATCCATCCGTAAAAGATATCCGTATATCCGGCGTATAAGATGGGCGTGTAAGGTTTTTAGTAGACTTTAGTAGAACAGGGTTTGGAGGGGCATCACTGGAAGGATGTATGCAGAGAGCGATAGGTGGTATCGGCATCGAACCTTCGAGTTTGTTAGGCCTTTGTTATTATTATAAGGTTAAAAATGAATAGGAGACTTAATAACACATAAAAATATAAAACAATATTTAACACACTAAAAGAAGCAAAATAAAAAAAAATATGAAGTAAAATATGTTAATTTAAACAATGTGAAGTGAAATTGACAATGAAACAGTAAATGCGAAAATCAATAAAAACAATGGATAGATAAATATGAGTGAATAAAATATAGTATAAGAACAATAAAATATAAGTATATAGATAACATATAAAATGAAACTTGAAATAAGTGATAAAGTTTCAAAGGAGCAATAAAAAAAAAAAAAAGTAATGATAGAGAACTAACAAACAGGTGAATAACTAAAGAATAATAGAAATATTTGGTGATAACAAAAAGATGAAAGCACGAACACGCAAGATGAATTAAGATATATATATATATATATATATTAAACCTTATTATTTAAAGCAGTAAGTTTTATTTAGCAAAATAAGGAATAGCATAAATGCAAGTAAGGATATAAAAAAAAAAAAAAATAGCCAGTAAAAAATAAGAAACCGATAAAATTACATGGCACGTAAAACACCAATAAAACAAAGGGCATATTTACTACGTTTCAAAAATGAAAAAATAACTTTTAAAAATTAAAAAGGAAAACAAATTAATGTTTAAAAACAAATCAACCCAAAATATAACCTACCTGGGTATAATCGGGGGTTGCCATAACCTCTAAGCAAAACTGATGCTACGACGTTGGGGATTAGACTACTCTCCTTGAACTTCACTTGAACTTATTAGGGCTTTCGCAAAGTAATGTAATTATCTGTAAAACTGTTCATTTAATCGCAAATATGAAGAGAATAGAAGTTTTATTAAATGTTATTTCCAATAATCTGGTATATTTATTATGCAAATTCATTAAGCCGTTCAAGAGAAATTTCCACCTCTTTATTTGTTCTGTTCACTCATTTAAATCTCGATATTAACGATTCCATAACATATCTACTGTTCTACAAACTAAGGAGTGAATATAAAAATGAATTTGGTCAATTTTCCATTTATTGTTTTCTAGGAACAGTTAATAAAAGAATAAATTTCTTTCTTCGAAGCATTGTGTTAACTAAGCTATTAGCTTTTTAACTTATTTATTTGTGTTTTTTTTTTTTTACTTATTTATTCATTTCTTTTATATAATCAAATTTAAAAAAATAAATAAATTGAAATATAGAGTATTTAAGTTATAGATAATTGTTGTTTGAACAAAGAAAAAGTAAAAGAAAATATTTTCATTATTTTCACTTATTTCTATACTTTATTACTTATTTTAATCTTTTTATTTACTTCTTTCTACATCTCACCTAGTACTTTTATATATACTTTTATTTTATTTTGTAAACTTTCACTTCGGATTTTTAAATTACCTTATTTCACTTTATGTTATTCATGTTACTCCTGTTATCTTTACTATTACTATTATCAGTGTAGATAAATGATTATTTTCACGATATATAAATACTACAGTTGTTACCATTGTTTAATTTTTTTTTTTTTTTAACTACTCTTTATTTACTTTTACTTATTATTAGTTACTTCTTTTACAATCATTGTTATTATATCCTATATTGTCTTATTTTCTTCAGTATAATCTCCTATTATTAGTAACGATATGTGTCATTCTAATTTTACTTAGTTATTATAGTTATTATTATAATCATATTTCTATATTTTTCTCTTATCATTTTTCATTTTTCGTCATATCTTTATCACTACTTCCTGTGTACGCGACGTATTTGAAATAGAAATAAAGCCGTTAAACGGTTGACACCTCCCCACTCCTCCACTCTTCTGCTTCATTGTTTCTTTCTGTTCAACAGATTGCTTTGAACAGGTAGGTTGTCCTGACTTGTTCTTTGCTCATTTATTATCATTTTATATCATTATTATTATTTTTTTATTTATAATTATTCATTCATGACGTTTATTTTATCTCTATATATTTTTTTTTTCCTTCCCCGTATTGTTTTTGTTTTATGTGCATCTCCTGTACTTTTTTAGCTTTATATTTTACGTATTTTTATAAAGAAATTTTACTCTTGCCATTGTTACTTGTTTTTATTCTTATCATTGTATCTTATCTTTGTATTTTTATTCTTATCATTGTATCATTTTGTATCTTTTTAGCCCTGATGAAGCCCTGCAAAGTGGGGCGAAACGTCGGAAAATAAATAGTTGTAAACTATTTTTGTTTCTCTTTTGACCGCAACCCTGACCATCTTCTAATATATAAAAGACAATTTGTTTATATCTTTGTTACTGACGACAGTGTTTACATATCCAATCATGTTGATGTCAACATATATACATATTCTATGTGTTTTAGCAACCCGATGTACTTGGGCAGCATTGCTGAATAAAGCTCTTTCTGGACAAATCATTTTATTATAATGTTTTTGGTAAATTACTATTTTTCTGGATGATATGCAATGGAAGCACCAACAGACAAACGCAATACATATAACAATATATGTTGTACATTATACTAAATCACCAGGAAAATTATAGTAATATAATATTTGTGATAAAATGACATCACTGTCACATATTATTAAATTTCTCAAGGGAGACAGAATGCTTAATTATGTATGGGTAAAGATTAGTAAATTAATTTTTATTGCATTATTTTGTAAACAGAACAAATATTTGTCTCCAACTGATAGATACGTTACGGTGATAATTTATCACGTTATATTATTTATTCCTGAGTATTATTGGGAGTAGAAAAGAATTTGGTGAAAAGAAGTTGGTGCTTTCATTGAGGAGCGGTCCCACAAAATGAAGAACTTTAACCCCCAACCATGGTTAGGTTAGTATAGGACTCCAATGGGAGTCTTGGCCGAAAAAAAAGAAAAAAAAAAAGAATTTGAGGTCAAGGGCGAAAATAAAATAAAATGACAATAGCAAACATTGTGCAATGGAATTTTCTATTGAGACTCATAATTTGCCACAATAATTTATTTCGATAGTATAAACACGCTGGCCTTGTACATACGCACGTTACGTTGCACTAAATCATAAATTGCGTAACCTGTGATTATCTTTGTTCATTCACAGAATTTTAACTTTTTTTATTAAACAACATCCTAGACGGAAACATTTATGCAAACAACTTTACTATAATTTTTTTTAAAAAGTAGAATTCATTTTTATTAGTAATTATTAATCAAAGAGATTAAGGAAAAAATTCTTAAGCACTTAACATTTTATGAAGTTAATTTACTGAATGAGCTGTGCATTTATTTAATGAGTTCAAGTGAATAACTCTTCCTTATTAAATTTATTTATTTTAATTCATCCGTTAAAACGTTTCGGCACAATAGACACATCACAGGTACTCTTAATATTTCAAATTTTATAATTAATCTGTTCTCCTTATTTAGTCTTAGATAAACAAAAAACATAATGTTTACAGCATTTGATTAGATTGTAAGGATAACCTTAATTTAACTACTGTTAACTAATGTTTAAATGTATTTTAATTTCTCCTTAATATACATGAAATTTTATTTATTACTTAATTTAAAAACAAACATACAACAACAATGATAATTGTTATTTTTATATATATGAGACTAAATGAGAACACCAGATTATTTATAAAATTTGAAATTTAAGGAAATAATTATTTTTAGAGTACATGATGATGGAATGATGGCTTGGATCGTTGTAACTGATAAATTAAAATAAATAATTTATAAGGAAAAATAATTTACTTCAACCCATAAACAACTAATCCAGTAAATGGGGCTAAAATATTATTTAGGCTTTTTTAGTATTTTTTTTTTTATTTTTTAAGTAATTTTTGATTAAAAATTACTAATAAAAAATGAGTCCGATTAAAAAAAAATTACCGTAAGAGAGAGAAATACTTTATTCATCTATACTGCCCAAATACATCGGGTTGCTACATTACCCAGCATACTACTCAATCCGTGATCGGACATATATAAATTACATGGTATAGTAAAATAGAAAAAAAAAGTTTTTTTTCCACACAGTTTCCTTTTACAATGAATTCTAGTCTATACAATAAATAAAAATATCTCAATTCATTCCTTTTTTCTTTCTCTTTCCTGTTCCTTTAATTTCACCATTTCACAATTTTTATTTCACCAGATCAACAAATTCACACTTCCGAATTCACCATCTCAGATCCTCTCTAGTGACCCGGTAAACAAATTAACTATTAGACGGCAATGTGAGATCAAACTATTAATAATAGTCACATCAGTAGATCAGTTTACCAAAAAACAAACAAATAAATACATTTTACTAGAACAAAACTAATACATAGATTCAAAGGAAAATATAATAAAAAGCCGGTTACAATAAACAATTGAATGGATAAATAATTTTTAAAAAAAGGAAATAAATAAAAATAATAATACTAATAAAATAAAATAATTTAATGAATAAATAAGTCAAAACACACAAATCGCCAGGTCCACATATTATAATAAATAAATAAAACAATGAATAATCTTCGAGCTGATTCCCACCATGCAGGTGATGGTGTATGATCCCCAGGGAGTCCAAAATAATATTTTCCGCCAAGATCGCATATCCCCGATGCCGACACCTAGGCCTTCCTCACGGTCTCTCACGGTGAACTCTCTCTCTCCGAAGGTCTCGCGGAATTTTTTCTTAAAGAAAGGGACGCAAATTATAATAAATGTTTCTTTCTAGGATGTTCTTTAATAGAAAAAGCAGGAATTCTGAGAATGAACGAAGATAATTGCAGGTTACGCAATTTATGTTATAATGTATCTTTGACCTTGTTTATAATATCGAAACTTAGGTCTACATTTTTTGATATTAAAATAAAGAATATTTTATATAGTAACTAAATTTGTCCATATACTGCCTAAGTTATTTACGCATCCTTGAGTCCGAAAAATTACTGTTAGAAATTTTGTTATTAAAAATAATTACTTATTTATTAATTTTTTTAAACTAATAAAAATAATAAAATATATTTTTAAAACTAATTAAGTTGAATCATCAGTATTAGTTAGAAATAGTTGAGGTAATACGGACCAATAAACTTACGATATTAACATTACATTTAATTTATAATCGATACTTAATATATGATAAAATTCTTCAACACTTAAGCTGTTCTATAACCTTAAAAATATAGATGTTTAATTCGATATATGAAATTTCGATTGTTTTGTTTTATTTATTTAAATTTCGATTGTAACAAAGAGAAGCGATTGGGGGCGACACAGAGCCCGCAACACTCTCCTGCCTAACAGTAATAGTAGACGTCCCGTGTCTCTCCTCTCTTATATGGCTAGTTCATAGTTATTTATTAATTGAATATAAATAATTATTAATAAATATAAAATCCTTGATAATAAATAGCAATTGGATCAATATGTGCAGTAAGGATTCAACCAATATTTTTTTTGTTACGTTTTATAATGTAGCGATAATTTTTTACATTTATTAGGCTATATGAATTAAGTCAAACTGGTCTATTAATATTTTACCAACAATTTTTCAATGAACTCAACGCTTCAAAACGTTTCGGCCTTTCAAGCCATTCTCAAGAACAAAATTTTTAAGGACTCACATTCCTCTATTTTACGTTTTTTTTTTAAAAAGTATCTTAAATTTATTTTTTAATGATGACAATGTCCCTGATTTTTAAAAAATTCATTTTGTTTTTTGCCGTGCAAAAAAGCAAACCCCGATTATTGTTTTGGCTTGACTAGGCTTATCTACTCAGTGCAAATGTTATTTTAATTTATTTTTATTTGTTATTTAAACAATTGTCTATTAAGAGTTATGTTACTTATTGTTCTTGTGAAGTACCTAATTGAAAAAATACTTCAATAAAACTCCACATAACTTGTTTATTCAAGAGCCAAAAAAAGTCAAAACCAGAAACTAAATAATAGATCATATTTTTATGAAGATAACATCGATGTAAGTATAATGTTTTTATTTATTGTAATTTACAACTGTACACAAAGAAAATACAATAAGTAAGTATGTGGAATGTTTCAAACACTTAAAAATCTTGAATACACTTCAAATATTAATTTAAATTAGAGGGTCTCACGACCATCTTCATTTCAGACGCCTCGGAGGATTATCAGTGATTGTTAAGGATGAGATATTAAGAACTAATGGGTTAGGATGTGTAAGGAGTTTGGAATGACGCATATCTATTTCGGGCCAAATCTGCAACGAAAGGGGTGTTAAGGTCTTTGTAGATAAGTTTATTTGTGACGTAATAAGGAGCATCAAGGATTTTGGAATAAGTATAATGTAAGATAGAAATCGTAAATTTATTAGAGGTTATATTTGTTTCGAGAAACAACATAACGTAATGATTTTGGCTTCTACTTGGAAAACGATATTCAAAATTATGTTCGATACTAAATAAAGAGTTCAGTGAAAAAAATAATGAAAATTCATTTAACAGAAAACTACGTACTAATTTAAAAACAGCTAAATTAGTATTGTTTGTTTTTGTTTAAATTACGTCACATATAAAACCTTAGCGGCTAACGTTTTCCTTCTGTTGGTACGCAGATTAAAAATCTTGTTTTAAAACTAAAACTAAAAATTAAGCTTGTATCTATATTTATTAAAACATATTAGACCGGGTTTATGAATTAACTGATAATAGTATTAACATTATCTCATTTTTTTTTATTATGTCGCCTGATGCCTTATTATTCTATTAAAATACATATCCATGAAAATTTAAAATAAAATTATACATAATTTCATTTTTATGCATGAAGCGATCTTATAACTACCAAGTATCCGGAATATACTCATTAAAGAAATAACACATTAGGTATAAAACCTAAAATTGTTAATTCAAAAAAATAATTGAAAAGTTGGTAATTTACTAAAAGGGAACCTTTAGTTGTATTTTTTTTTTAAGCTAGTAGAAATTTACTTAGAACTACTGTGAAGTAAGCCATCGGTAACACAAAAAATTGAATGGATTAATGGAATGCTTAAAAAAATGAAGAGTTCTTCCGCCATGGTATCTGAATGCTTCCAGAAAGATGGAAAAATATGGAGACTAGTAATGGAAAATACTTTTAATATAAGGTAATGGATCATTCTTTTAAAAAAGTTATAGAAAACAGGGGAAGCTTATTTGTACAAATATATAGTATTTAAAAATTAAATGACTCTAAAACTTTATAAGTATAATTAATATTGATTAAATGTGTACCATTATAACTCATGAAGGGTATGTCAGTGGTGAAAAACTTTGTAAGGAGGTGATTGACTTGGATCAAATGTTTTTCATCAAATATAACATCCTAATCAGAAACAGCTATTCTTATCTTTAAAATTATTCTCAGGCCACTGCTGATGTTTGGCTGTGAAATCTGAGGAGGGGCATCCTTTACGAAAAAGAAAAAATACAATATGTTCAAAATAGAGTCTTAAGGATAGCAATGTATGCTTCTTAAATTATATAGCCAATTGCATCGGGAACTGCAAATGGAATTAATAGAGGATTACATCAAGAAACGGACCATGAAGTTCCACTCCTAGTTGCCAGGCTGCAGCAGGACATCCTGTTTTTATTTATAAATTTATATTAAGTAATGACCTCAAACAGGAAGGTGGAGTGGAAAGGGAAAAAAAGAAAATATATGAAAAATGCGTCCCTTTCCTTAAGGAAAAATTCCG
>NW_027108517.1:437953-461598 GCF_000696795.3 Halyomorpha halys
AAAAAAAATTGTTTATTATATCCTATTATTGTATATCTTTTTTTTTTTTATGATTATACCATGTATGTGTAATTTATATATGTCCGATTACGGATTGATAAGTATGCTGTGTGAGATAGCAACCTAATGTATTTAGGCAGCATAGATGAATAAATAAAGTATTTCTCTCTCTATCCATTCAATTATTGACATTAATACAATTTCATTTTATTTTATTTTTCACATCGTCTTATTTTTTTTAAATTTAAACTTTTATTTTCCATTAGAAGTCAATTATTTATTTTGTTAAATCCATAGAATGTCATTGTTTATATGAATAACTTTTCTTTTTCTCTCTTCTTAAGAATTGTTATTTTATCTTAATTTTTTTCTTTCTTCCTTATAACATTGTATATAGTCAGGAGTGTTTTTGTATGAGACTATACTCCCCCCCATAATTAATTATTAATAAAAAAAAATTAACTGTTACATTAACCAGTATGGTTAACCAGGCTGATCTGGTATTAAATAAATTTATTTATTGGTATTAAATTAAGAGATATTTCAATTAAAAAATATGTTACAAATTCTTTCTGTAAAATATTGTACAAGTTTTGTATTATTATTTGTAGATTTTTGTAAGGGTTAGTTTGTTCAATAGATGAATAACGATGCAATGCTAAATAGGATTGTATAATAGTTTCTTTACACAATGTCCGCTCTTTTTTTTTTAAATCATATTTTTGAGGAGGTACACCGTATAATTAATGAATGTGGAATGTAATTTTTTTTTAGAAGTAAATATAATTGTTTTGTGTTATCTCTAAATTTTCTCATATTAACTCAAGATTTTTTTTTTTTTTTTAAAGATTGAGCTTTTTATTATTTTGTATCTTACAAAACCATGGTCCTCCATTTGCAACATGCCCGGAGTTTTCTAAATTTTTTTATCATGAAAAATATCTTTTTTTCCTGAATATTTCCTCTAACCAGAAACCGGACAAAAATTGTTCGATAATACTGAATGCCCAACAATTGCATCCTTATCGAATCGGTTGGTGCCTAAATATCTATCCACAGATGGGAAGGCCATGAACTAATTATGATGGCAGACAGGTCTTACGCAATGATGGCTGGGTTTGGAGTCATTGCAGGAATATGTGGTTCATTATCCTCTTTTCCATTACAATCCCTAGGGGGATTTCCCTATTCAGGAACAGGGAATGTTATTGGTGATTAATTTTTTTTGTTTCAGATATTTACAAATAAACAAACCTGGATATCTTTATTGCTTTTTTTTTTAAAAAAGAAATTTTCCACTACTGTGGCTTTCCTTGAACTAAATTTTTTTCCACTCTTCTCCATTCAAGGCTTACTCTTCCCTGATCACATGCCCTTTCTTCCACCTCACCATTCCATTTTACTCAAGGTCTTCCGCATTCTTTTAACACATTCAAACGAAATTTATATATTTTCTTCTTAGTTAAAAGAATTTTTTTTCCATCTCTCTCTCAGTTCTCGTGTCCTTTCATTTGTTATTCTTTCTCATTGAAAGGTTCGGATTTTCTTGATACTTTTATCCAAAAGTTAATTTCCGTGGTAAACAACCTTTAGCAGAGTCTGTCATTAATGACAATGTATTTCCGAAACATGTATCATTACATATAATGAATATAAGCCTCTAGATACTAGGATGTATATATTATGTACATTGTTTTTTGTTTTTTTATTCATAATCAGATACCACTTTTCATAAAACTCAATAACTTTCCTTTTGTTAGGCTAGTATTAGTTGGTCATCAGAAAACATATGGTTTGAGGATATACGTGGTATGTCAACCTTCGTTACAAAGTTAAATTTATTTTTAAGTGATATGTTATGTTGCCACTAAAAAATAAATAAAAATTGAGACTGTTAATTAATGAGTCATTCGATGATACATAGTAGATGAGAGATCACATTGCAGTTAGTAGTGTCGCGAGTGTGACGAATTTATTTAGCGATATTGTTTGTCTTATCCACTGGCCTAATTGATAGCAGAGCAATATGATGCAACCACTTCCCAATGATGTAACTATAGTTCAGGTTACCGACTATAATTATAGTAAAGAGCGTTTAATCAGACCCTAGTCTCATAATTTTTCAGATATTAAGTTTTGAAAATGTTATTGATTTATGGAATCAGGATCATAATGTAATAGAAGTATCACTGGAAAAAGAAAAACTATTTTCATCTTAAGAGTCATCCAGTCATGAAAATACAAACTTGAATATTTCAAACTACTTCCATGTATCCAATCTTTATGAATATTATTATATGCTTGAGAATGACTAGAGAAAGTCCTTGTGGTCAGGATAAAGTAGAAGAGTCTAGATGGATCTCTCGCGGTCAATGTCCACTCCACAGTTTGAGGCAATAAATGTAATATTCAACAAGATCATTTTCATTTCTAACCAGCTCTCTTTTAAATCCTTTCCCTTTGTACCACTTCGTATAGGTGGTGTATATATGAATCCATGATCAGCGTATAATGGTCCAAGACGTCAATGTAAATGAAGTTACGTCAGTCAACTATGCAAAAAATGCAGCTCTTAGTCATATTGAGGCTGTACATGTGCATTATCTATGTATAAATATATAAAAGGGTCCAATCTTTCTATACAATAAACATTTGAATTAGAGGATCGATTTATGTGCAGTTTTTTCCAAAATGTTCCTATTTCCTGTAGGAAGGTTTGAAGATAATGAACTTCCCGAATTGTGGAGTACAAAAAAGGGCCCATATGGGTTTTAATTAGGGGGGAAAAATTCACATATTTTATTTTATATCTCCGGACCTATTTTTTTTTTTAATATACCAGGTTTATAGAGCCCTAAGCCACTGCCATGTTTGGTGTAGATTGGTTAAGCCGTTTTAAATTTTTGAAAAGAAATCAAAGGCGGATATAGGGAGAAAATTTTGGACTAAACAATTTTATTTTCAGATTTATTTTTTTAAATTAAGGTGCTAAAAACAAATATCAACTTTTTTTTACTCTTAAAAAATCTTTTACCACACTTTCATTAAATTCAATTTAGTACTAATATTGAAGCTCAAAGGTGGTTATTATTTAAAAACAATTCATATTTCACCTAGTATATACATGATAATATGATAGTTAATTAAATTTCCTTAAATACTAAGAAAAAATCACCTTAATCGGACTAGTATTAACGATGATATGACGTGCCAACAGTGAAACAGAAAATAATTATCTACCACAGCCGGGTTCGAACCTGGGTTATTGGAGTTTTTAGCAGTGCCTTATCACTGAGCTACTCACTCTTTATTATAATTTATGAAATAATCAGTTTCAAAAAATATTCTTATGTTGCAGCCATAAAATAGTTTGACAATATTAATAATGCATATCTCCGTCTAATAAAATAAAGAGAATAAGTAATTAGATTTAAACAAGCCCTTGGGCCTTTCATTATAGATTTGTCAAAGACTCTATACCTCTTTGGTAACCCATAGGTCGAGGCCCTTCGTCCTTGGTAGATTGTCTGGGCAAACAGGGGTTACTAACCAGGAGGTGTGGCATATTCTGATAGCAGAGTCTTCCAGGCAGTAGTCTGTCTCGGAATGTCTCTCTGAGCTAAGGAACTAGCTAAACTAATTTTTTTTTCGATTAAAATAACAGCTTAAAATTGAAGAGTAATCCCAAGAATACAAAAAAAAAAATGCATAGCTTTGAAAATGCCAATTGATAAATTACGCTATTGTGGTAAAGTTCTGACTTCCTAATTCTCAATAGATATGTTTAAAGCATCGTTGTTTGACATTTTTTATGATTTTATATTTTAGTTTGATTAAAAACATAGTTGGCGGGAAAAAAATCAGAAAATCTGTGGACAGATTTTGGCAAATGCATTAAACTCATCCTACTAACTTGCTAAAAAAAATAAATAAATATTCGAAAGGAATATGGTACGGGTGCGGTCAAAAAAACTCAAATAGTAGAATTATACTATTTTAATGAGCCAACACATAGTTAACTATGTGTTTGTATCTTTTTTAGCCCTGAAGAAGCCCTGCAACGTGGGGCGAAACGTTGGCTCATTAAAATAGTATAATTCTACTATTTGAGTTTTTTTTAACCGCACCCGGACCATATTCATTTCATCTTTACACACGGTCAATCAATAATCTTCCAGTAAATAAATATTCATTTGTTTGCGGTTCTAAAGCAATGCTAACAGACACAAACGTGTGGATAGAACACAAGCGTCCTTTGTTTTGTGCCCGAAAACCGATACCCAATGGGTTGGCCACAAATTCTGGCCAACTTTTACCACCCAATCCAAATAACCTATCCATACGTTCCATTGTTTGGCAAACGTGTAAATGGTGCATATTAGACGAAAAGTTAAATATCATTAAATTTTATGTTGAATAATTACTATAAATTAATAATTTTGTCCTATGGTCTGTTTTGGTTGTCCCTCTGGGTCTAAAAGTTGATATGAACTGCTATGAAGTCTACGTGTAAAATTTAATACTTTTATATACTGTACTAAATATCTTTGCTAGGATAAGTAACTATAGGTTAATAAACACATATTCCAAGTCATTAATCAAATAATGAGCAAAAATATATATGTGTCAAAAATCAAACTTTATTCACAAATCCAAAAAGAAAAAACAACTTATAGTAAAAAATCATACAATTAAAGAATAAAAATTGTAAAATATTGCATATTAAGACAGTAAGATAATTATCAGCAACATTGAAGTCAGAAAATATATTAAATTTCAATAAAATAATACTGCATCGGCCGGGAATCGAACCCCGGCAGGCGAGCATTCTACCACTGAACCACCGATGCTACGTCTTCGGTCTTTCTACATTTAATTATTAGTTTGTAAGATATGGCTGTCCGAGAAGATTGTGAAAGCAATGAGTTATATTTCTAACTTTTGTTTAAAAATATTTGGTGAATTCGTTAGGTATGTGTTATAACTTATAATACTAAACCTAAATGTATTAAATTATATATGATACTAGTGATATGGTTTATAAAAATTGACGGTAATTTCTTTATAATTAAAATTTCTGTGTAT
This sequence comes from Halyomorpha halys, assembly GCF_000696795.3. Lineage (NCBI taxonomy): Eukaryota > Metazoa > Arthropoda > Insecta > Hemiptera > Pentatomidae > Halyomorpha > Halyomorpha halys. The sequence continues at coordinate 443,039 of NW_027108517.1, forward strand.
TTTCACAATACTTGTAATAATTGTAGTCGGTTTTATTTGCTATGCAGTCCACATGATTCAAGAGCCCAAGATGAGAAAAAAGTCGTTTAGTTCACTCCGATATATAATAATCTACGAAGATATACTTTATATACTACATTATAGGACATTCAACTAGCTTTAATTTGAGTGCTGGCAGACATCTGTTGACTGTGAGGCAGTTTCGAGGTTGCTAAGACCTACGCCTCAACTCCGTTAGCCACAGGGCCGTCTGATTTGAGGGAATTACATCCGGTAAATATAATACAGATTATAGCACTACGGCAAATAAGATGTTTGTGTAAGGTGGTTGGGCATAGTTCCGACCTCTAACACGACGATTGACACTGAACCGATGGGTATACGTCCGAGGGGTTGACCGAAGCGTAGGTTTCTCAGGGGTTTAGACGTACGTCACTGGACGGATGTATATAGGGAACGCTTGGTAGTATCGGTATCGAACTTTTGGGTTCACCAAGACTATATTATTAATATAAATATATAAATTGATCAAGGTCATGGCTAGAGGGAATCTATTTCTTAGCTTATAAATGAAGACAGCATTGTGCACATGCGAACTGCAAACGCATATTATATTAAAACATTCATCTGTACAAGTGAGGTAAGCTAAAAAACTAGGAATTTATTTTGAATATAAATTTATGTGCAGAAAGTGAAATCAACTTTAGATACTCTCAATTTTTAATCGATCAAGTCAATACAAAAGGCATTGCTTTGTTTGAAAAATGGTTATTGTTAATTGTACTATTGATTACGCAACACCTATCTCTGTGGTGCTTTTAAATTGTATAATATTTTATAATAGTAGAAACAATTGATAGAATTAACCTTTTTGATTTGTCAATTGTCTGTTCCTAAAATAAAACGAACTTGTTTTAAAAAATAAACAGTAGAGGTATGGTTAAAATATATTTAAAATTAACATCAACTTAATTCTACACAAGTTTCCACGGATAAACGAGTGATTTGAAAATGAAGATTGGATATACCATGAGAAATTTACTTTGGCGCAGTGAACGTGAAGTATATCTTTGTATTAAATACTGTATAATTTTATTTGTATTTATATTTAACGTTAGGAAATGACATAAAATTATTTTTTACTTTGAATTATTCTTGGAAAATCTGAAAAACAGCATTAAATATTTTGAAAAACTAAATAATGTTCAGTTAATGTGTTATGTTGTTTTCAAAAATAAAAAAACAATTTGTTTAGACGCTAATTTCTTTACTAAAATAATATAATATTCAAACTAATATTTAACCGAGGTAGTATCCCAAGAAAATATATTCTAATAAATACATTAATCAAAGGAAAATAGCATTTATGTATTATAGTGATATTTTAAGTCTCTTATTAAATGAATTCTGAAAATATTAACTGTATTATAAACAAAACATACACTGGAATTTGAACAATTAAATGTTGAATATTGTAAGTAAAAGTTGATTAATAAAAATAATGTGATGAAAATATTTATATATCTATAAAAAAAAATATTTATATACTTCATATGTAAAAGTTATAATTTATTACATAAATCTTAATTAAGAATTATTTATCAATCAGTTGGCGCTTGATCCCTGCCTCCTCATAAGCCTTCGCCATTCGGCTCGGCTTTGGGCTGATGCCTTCCAATTTCGGACTCCAAGCAGGTCTCATGCGTCTTGTACCACACCATCCATTCTCCGGACCTTGGGCCGTCCGACTCTTCTTGGACAATGGATTTCTTCTTCCATGATACATATAAGCATTTCGTCAGGACTCATCCGTGCAACATGTCCTGCCCACCCAAGGCGTCCCACCCTAACAAAAGTCACAATGTTTATATCCTGGAGCAGCTCATAGAGTTCCTTATTTCTTTTTCTTCTCCAGCCTTCCTCATCTCTTACCGGCAAATAAATTCTTCGAAGGTTCTTCCTCTCGAAGAACAGCAGATTATTTCTATCCTGTGTGGATAGTGTCCGTATCTGGGAGGCGTATATTAGGACAAGCCTAATTAGAGTTTTATATAAAAGGACCTTTGTGAGGTGACAAAGAATTATTAGCTATCTATAATTAATTCTTTTGAAATATAGGGCTATTACACGTTTTTATTAGCATAGAAATGCATTTTTAAATTGCATATATTCCCTCATTTGTAGGCGAAATAAGTGTTTTTAGTTTTTAGATTGTAAATATGAGTATTTTGAATAATTGAATATAAAAATAATTTTTATTCAAGTACCGGAACAATGCAGTCTAAATCAAAAACATGCCAATTGCCTGGCAATATACCATATAACATTTGGAAACGTGTGTTTTTGAAACTGGAAAAATAATCAGCAATTATTTTTGAACAGAAAGAAATAATCACGTAATTATTAAAAATAAAAATTTACTTTCATTTGTTCTATATTATTAACCGGTGCCACGCACTAATAAAGTGGAACCTATCCTTTTTTTATAAGATTTCACCAGCTCAGGAAGTATATGAGATCTCTAGAGAAAATCTATTTTAATTCAAATTTTGACACAAATAGTTAAAAAATTAATTAACAAGCAATTGCTATTAAACATACAGTGAAGTATTTTTTTTTTTAATATCATGATCGAATATATTTAATAATGCTAAAACAAAAAATAACTAAATTAAATTAAGTGCAATTAGAAATTGGAGCATGATTTAGAAGAATTATTAGAAGAAGTAATCTCGAATAACAGAGAACTTCAATCAAGGCCAAATATCCAGTATTTTATGGAAATTATATAATTTTATTTCGCGTATTTTAATGTTTAAATAAGTTGGGATTATATTTATTAAATTTTAAATTATTTGTATTTTTGTTTATAAGTATAAGAAATTACATCTCTCATTTGAATAACCAATGCCTTCCTCCTATAGTCAGATATTCCGAGAATATTCTGATAGTAAATTTAAATCTTCAATTTCCAATTTAATTTTACCATCTTTGAACTAATATTGAGCTAATAAACACTTGTTGCCTGATTTGTTAATTATGTAATGTTTCCATAGCAACCCAATAAATACATTGTAACCATAGTAACAAGAAGAATATTGAGATAATATAATTTTTAATAAAATTAAAGATTGTTACATATCTATTCATACACACCTTATTTTATGGGAAATAAAACCTAAGGAGCGGTGCTTTATTATAGTTTATATTAAATTCTGAATAATTATATTCCTAATCTTTCTCTACCTGAACAATGCATTTCCATATTTCTATTACTAAATTGTCTAATGATTTTCGCACTGCTGAAGATTTCATACATTCGATGATACGATAACGTTAATAGTTGGGATAGCTGTGATGATCACATAACATAGCTTAGCTATATATTTAAATGTATTAAAATTAAGAAATGAATTCACGTGAATATCACAATACAAACATAAAATAAATAATAATAAATTCTATACACTAAAACTATTCCTAGAGTCGACCTTCAACTCTCGCAAAATATTATCGAATCTAAAAGAATGCAAGCAATAACTTCTAAGGTCTAAATTTGTTTCCATGTCATGGTTAGCCAAATTCCATATTTTAGGTTTTTAAACATCGGATGAAACAACTAGTAACAAAAATCAAAGTGAGATAATGTATGTAAATTTATTCCATAACAAAGGCCAGTTCCATGTAATATTTTCCGTTGAATATATGCTAAATTTTCTGAGTTCAGAATAAGAATTTTAATAGAGCTGTTGAGGTTCAATTGTATCCGATTTTTCTAGAAAGTTTTTAAAAAAGGATATTTCTCAAAAGATATTCTGAAAAATAAGTAGTAGATGAATTTAGTGGGGGAAATCCATTTCTCAGGAGCCATTAGACGTACAGATATCTGCCAGTACTCAAATTAAAGCTTGTTTAATGTGCATTAATGTAGTTTATAAAAATAATCTCCGTAGGAGCAGTAGTTTTTATGATAATTTCCAAAATAAGTTAACAAATTATTAATTTCTATTCTTACAAACTTTTTAATTTATTAAAAACTATATCTCTGGAACCATCAGACGTACAGATGTCTGGCGGCGTTTAAATTAAACTTAATAGTTTGGTTAATAATTCTTTTTGTATTTATCTTTATCCTCTTTATTATTTTTCTGATTTTCTTTATTCTCCTTTACCATTTTATTTTATTTTTTTTTTTAGTTTAATGCACTGTAATGCAGTTCATAATATTTATTTTGTATGGGTATATTATGGGGGAGTTGCAAATGAATTTTTTTCAGAACAACTATAAATCAATGTATTTTAGCAAGTATCATGTAAACTACTACTGCTTTGAAGATAAACGTCAAACACTACTGTATAGAACATTAAACTAGTTTTAATTTGAGTTCTAATAGACATCTGTATGTCTAATGGTTCCTGAGATATAGATTTCCCACTATAATGTTGTTGTTTTTTTTTACATTTTGAAATAACCACTCATAAATTTAGAATATTGATTATACGTAGTTTTTATTAAAATAATAGAATATTGAAGTGAACTAACCGACTTTTCTCTCTTGGACTTCATATCAAATAAACCCGTTTACAATTATGGCAAATGTTGCATAGATATAAAAAAAAAAATGTAGTTATAAAAGAAATCACCGTCAATGTTTATAAACCATATCACACGTTTCTTACATAACTTAATACATTTAGGGTTATTATTATAAGTTATAACATATTCCAATTTCACCAAATATTTGTAAACGAGAGTTCGAAATTAAGCGCATTCATTGCTTTCACAATCTTCTCAGACAGCCAGATTTTACAAAATAATAATTAGAAGAGAAAGCATGAAGATACAGCATCGGTGGTTCAGTGGTAGAATGCTCGCCTGCCACGCGGGCGGCCCGGGTTCGATTCCCGGCCGATGCAGAATTATTTTAGTGAAATTTAGTCTATTTTCTGGCTACAATGTTACTGATGATTATGTTACTGTTTTAAAATTTGATATTTCACTATTTTTATTCTTTCATTTCAGAATTTTTGACGACCATCTCACTATAATTTTTTCTTCTGGTTTGGTTTGTGAATAAGGTTTGATTTTCCATATATATATTTTTTGCTCATTATTCGATGAGTGACATGGAATATGTGTTCAATTATGAATAGTTAATTGTCTTAGTGAACATGTACGAAAGATTAAACAACATTAAATTTTACATCGAACGATTATTAGTTCAGAAAAGGGGTGTAGTCATATATCACCTTCTCTAGTTAGACCTAGACTTCATAGCACTTGAGATCAGCTTTTGGAGCCGAAAGGACAACCGAAGCCGACCATACGACCAAATTGTTAATTTATGGTAATTATTCAACATAAAATTTAATGTTAGAAGAAGATAGTCCGGGTGGTGGTCAATAAAGGTACCAAAATTGTAAAAGAAAACTGATTATTTGTTTGCCTCACTTTGTAGGGCTTCTTCTGGGTTGAATGTTTTGTATGTTGGTTAACAATAAGTAGTTTTACTATTTTGATTCCTTTATTAACCGCCAACCGGACTATCTTCCTCCAATCTTCTTCCAATAAAATTTAGTGTTGTTTAATTTGTAGTAACTTTTTCTGTAATATGCACCATTTACACGTTTGCCAAACAATGGAACATCTGGATAGGTTATTTGGATTGGCTAGTAAAATTTGGTCTGAATTTGGGGTGGAGACGTTGGGTATAGGTTTTTGGGCACAGATCAAAGGATACTTGTGCTGTATTCACTCGGTTCAGTTCTGTTAGCATTGTTTAAGAACTGCAAAACAAATAAATATTAGTTATCTGTGTTTTAGTTAATTCAAGAATTTCCCCAACCTTCGGATTCAATAATTAACTTTAATTTAAGATTGTATATTTTAAATGGTACGGATAGATTCGGTGTAAATCCATTTTTCAAATGTTACTAATTAACTTTAGGGATTTATTTTTTATTTAATATAAGACCTAATATACACTTATAAAGACATTATATGTCCAGGTAATTAAATTAACAAGTTTATAATAACAATTCTTCAACGAAAGTTGAATTTATAGGTTATGTAGTACTACGTCTAAGAATTTTTATCATCTATAATCTACTTTGCTTATATTTACGTTTCGTTCATTCAGCCTATCTTTAGTTTCTTCATTTTTATAATAAAAATAGGATGGTAGCAGAAAAAAAATCAAATGAACTAAACAAGCGCGTAGATATCAACGTTTGTCGCATCCTTTGTTTACCAAGCATACATAACAAGTTATGGATCTGCGGCGTGGTACACGTAACCATATAGTAACCACCACAACATTGGATAGTTCTTCATCTCTTCAACTAGCTAACCCTCACCAAAACCTTTAAATAATAATTTAAAATTCTATAATATTTTACAAGAAGATTTTCTAAGAAACTGTGTTTATTGAAATATCTTTTACATATGATGAAAAACATTTCAACCAGGTACAAATATCTTTTTATGGTGGCTTGAGCAGTAACAAAATTTTACAAACTATATATTATTTTTTCTCCCCCTACGATAACCACTTCCTGACAATAATCTACTATTTATTTAATATTTAATTTTCCATTTTATGTACATTAGGAAGAATCATTTAATTATGGGGCAAATATTTTGAAATTCGAACAACGTCCAGCCCAGAACTCGGCCAGCGTATCAAGTTGCATTTGGCCTTAACATTTGAATCCCTAGAGAAATTTAGTGACTTAAAACCTGTTGAGGATTATAATACGGAAAGAATACTTCATTTATTATCGAAAATTATTTTATTTATTTATTGTTAGATGTTTTAGGCCTGTTAGAATGCGTCGAGTGTGGTAAGAAATAATTTTTAAAATTATTCGCAGACGCATTCTTTATCGGCTGTATTTTATAAATCGGGTTCCTGTACTCAAAAGACGCCGGTGCAAAGATAAGAGACGTCCGGCAGGTGTTGAAGTGGCTGATGTAAGTCCTAGGAACCGCAGGTAAGGCGGAACAGCCTCCCTGCACTCTCACTCGCAACATTCCTCTTAGATTTCGGGGAGCAGGTTGCATCAGCCGATTTCACACCAACCTAGTTCATAGCTACCTTCCATTATTACTTGGATGCGAGTAATAAATACAATGGTCCAAATAAATTTAATTTTCAAAGTTGTAAGACGGGAGGAGAAAAATTTGCTGATTTGTTTGGAGAACAAAATTTCGCTTTCTCCTTTAAACAAATGATTTAACGAGCGAATGTTGTGGTTTGCAAATGAAAATCACATACTGAACACCATATAGTCGCCATTGAAAAAAAAAAAAAAGACAAATATTTCTCAACGTCCATAACATCTTAACGGTCTCCCCTATATCCCTTTCATTCCAACAAAGAAGCATTAGGTTTCTATAAGCCTAAATATCAACTCTATTAGATCATTTTATATAAAACGTCCGTTTATATAATTTTAGAAATTCAAATTGAGATCACTGGAATTTTGTTATATACTACATATAGGAAGATAGTCCGGGTGGCGGTCACTAAAGATATCAAAATATTACAAGAAAACCATTAATTGTTAGCAAACGTTTCTCCCCACTTTGCAGGGCTTATCAGATTGAAAGAGAGATGACGTTTGTCGTCATCTTCAGTTATCTCTCTTTCAATCCGAGAGCCCCCTCTCAACCACCGTTGGTTAACAATAAAAAGTTTTATTTTACTATTTTGGTACCTTTATCGTGGTGGTTGATCGGACTACCTCCCTACAATGTACTTCATATGGTCAACTATCGTCTTCCAATACTACGTGTATGTTTTCAGATTATAATGAGCAGTTTTCAATCTCCTCAATTTTGATAATATTTACTATCATTCCAATTGATTTTATGATTTTCGAGTAATTTTTTTTTTTTTTTAGTTAGAACTTGAACGCTAAGTAGCCGAAGCTGGGAGAAACATTACCACGGCGTTCGGGGAAGGTTTGTAACGAACTGACCATTCGCCGCCGGTTTGAAATTATTTAAATTTTTTAAATATAGTTTATAACTATTGATCATGATTTCTTTTATAATTCAAATTTCGGTACGTTTTCAAATAGTCTAAGAGCACAAGAGGAGAAAAAAGTCTGTTAATCCACCTCAATGTTTTATTATTTTAATGAAAACTATAAAAAATTGCAAGTCAAAATTGATGAGTCTGGCAAATATAGTAGGTGGAATAAAAAATGGCGGCTGTTTCAAAACGAAAAATTTATCCATCAAAGTTCCTTATCTTTAAAACTACCAACAACACTAGAAAATTTAATAGAACATTATTCAAATTAGAGTAAATTTACTAAAATATGAGCCTTAACAGAGTTGTTTGCGTTCAATAGTTCCAAAGATACAGTTTATTTAGATGCAACATTTCATATAAAATGTACTGGAAAAATCGGTGCATTTACTGTGGGAGATCTATGTCTCAGGACATATATATAGATACAAATATCTATTTGTACTCAAATTAAAGCTGAAGTTTGATGTGCTTTGAAGTGTTTTATAACGTTTATCTTCATATGGGTAGAAGTTTGTATGGTGTGAATTTTGCATATAAAATTTTGTCCTAACAACTAAATATCAATTTATTTTATCAAATATTATGAAAACTAATACACCGATGAAGATAAACCTCATAAATTTTATATTACATTAAACTAGCCATAATTTGAGTGTTAATAGACATCTGTACGTCTCATGGTTCCTGAGATATAGATTTCTCAAAATAAATTCACTAACTACTATTTTTCAGCGTATTTTTTATGAAATGTTGCTTTTAAAAAAAGCTTCATCTCGGGAACTATTGAAGGTAAACAGTTCTGTTAGAGCTAATATTCTAGTAAATTTACTCTACTTTAAATGGTGTCCTATTAGGTTTTCTAGTGTTGTAAGTTGTTTCAAAGATAAGGAGCTTAGAATGAAATATTAATTTTTTTTTTATCATTTTGAAGTAGCACTAATTTTATATTCCAACTACCTACTTCGCAGATTCATCAATTTTTACTAGTAATTATACATAATTTTCATTTAAGTTATAAAAAACTGGGTAAAAACTAATTTTTTTTCTCCTTTTAGGCTCTTGGTCTATATGGACTTCATAGGAAATAAAATCCTCTACAATAATTACAAATCTTGTATAAATATACCATCATTGTTATTATAGTAGAAATCGTCGTCAATTGTTATAAACTATATTATTAGTGTATTAAATATAATTTAATACATTCAGGGTTAGTATTATGTGTTATTAACATATTCTTTACCAATTCGTCAAAAATATAGAAATATTACGGAATATTGAGGACACGTTGTTTTCATCTTCTCGGACAGCCAGATCTTAGGTACTAATAATGAGAAGTGAACGGGAAAAGGCGTAGCATCGGTGGTTCAGTGGTAGAATGCTCGCCTGCCACGCGGGCGGCCCGGGTTCGATTCCCGGCCGATGCATAATTTTTTTAGTGAAATTTAATATATTTTCTGACTTCAATGTTACTAATAATTATCTTACGGTTTTAACATGTAATATTTAACTATTTTTATTCTTTAATTGAATGATTTTTTACTATAACTTTTTTTTTTTTGTTTGGTGAATAAAGTTTGATTTCCGACGTATACAAATATATTTTTGCTCATTATTCGATGTATGACTTGGAATATGTGTTTATTAACCTATAGTTACTAATCCTAGCAACAGATTTTCAGACTTCAATGTTACTGATAATTATCTTACTGTTTTTACATGTGATTTACTATTTATATGATATTTTACTATTTTTTATTATATTTTCTATTTAGTATATTTTGTACTATATTTAATGTTTTCTTGAAGCTTCATTCAGTCTATTAGTGACTTAGTGATTTCGGTAACGCTGTATCATCGGCAAAGAGTAACCTGTCCTTTCACTTTACTGTTGACACATGAAGAAGATTTTCTTTTTATTACTTAGAAATTTAGTAGTCTCCGACAAAAAGAATGATAAAAAATGTTGATAAGGTGGACAGTAGACATAGGAACAGAAGAAGAGACAGAGAACCCTTTGCATAAGAAGAGGGTCAGAGCGGCTATAAGAGTTGCTTCAGAGGACGGCCGGGAGCTAAATATAAGGAACGGTTCTTCTCCGACACTTGACTGCGGTCACGTAGACCTCCGTACCGGGAACAGGGGAAAATAGTCCGCTCCACTCTTCTCAATTATACTTCAAGGATTCAGGGGAAATTCCCAGCTGACGCAGAGTATAATTTTCTAATAGTTCGTTATTGCTGATATTTCAAATACTGACAATTAACCCCCTTACAATCAAAAGCACGCAGATTGACGATGAAGAGTTGTTAGGAGAAAGCAATCATAGGGGTATAATAAACTAAGAGAAAATTAGAACAATATAGATAAAAAGTAGTACGTAAAAATATGACAAGTAATAACAATAATGAGTCGACAATCTTCTTCCAACATGTTAAATAATATTTTTGTGATAATTTAATAATAGTAAAATTCAAAAATTTTGAATAATATAATTTATTACTAAATGTTATTGTGAATAATACAGGTAAATTAAAACTTTAAATGTTGCAAATTTATTAGTAAACAAATATGTTTTCCCTTATTAGTTCTGTTTTATTTTGACTGTGTTTAATTGGCATGGGTATAATTGCTTGCAAAGTATTATATATAAATGTGAGGCTGTGAAACTTAAATTAAGGTATTCAAATTATAATTAATAATTATTTTTAAACTGCTAATAATAAGTTTTAATTAAAGTTCTTATTATATTAACCTGTCTTTGACGATGGTCAGATCGGCCGAAACGTTGAACATGTAATATGATTTAGTAAAGAGGTTTAAGACTATTTGGATATCTTTTGTTATTATCAATAAAAAAATAAAAATAATACTTAGATTGGTTTTTAAAAAACTTAAATTTAACAAGCCGAGCTGCCATGTTTAACATTCGATTCACTGTATACTATTGATATTAATAATGAATATGAACAATAGCGAGTTATGGGATTATGTGAAAGGTAACTAACCCTTGATCAAAATTATTTATTAATTTCTATATTTGCAGAGAGCTGAGACTGACTGAGCCTCGCGTATTGACCATACGTGTCCTGTCATACATTAGACGATTCCTCAGAATACATTTGTCATAATAACATGCGCATGTTTTCCACCCACGTTCTTTACGGTCAGTGCACTAGTGGCAATTGGACCGGTCAGAATCAGAGTTAAAAATATAAAGACAATTCAAAATGTAGAACTTATAATACAATATCCTCTTTCTTTTTATTTTAATAATAAATGAGGGCTTAGCAAGTCCAAAGGTTCGATGCCGATACCACCAATTGCTCTTTATCATCTGTTCAGTTACGCACCTTCAAACCAAAATCTACAAAATCAGTCTTAATTTAATGTGAACATTTATTAATTCATTCCACTAAGTACTTCATTACAAGACTAAATCTGTCTTAATTTTTGATGATTTTTTCCCTAATGAAATTATTTCCTGATATGGTCAGAGAAACGTGTAGCGTTGAGTGGTGGAAAAATAAGACAGGAAATTTAGTTGATATCCATATCTTTTCAACTAAACATGTGCAATACATGATTAATTGGTGGTAATATTGATAAAGAATTTTAAAATTAAGATTCGTTAATTATTATTGAAAAAATTGTAACTTAAAAACAAGTACAGCAGTCCAGATTCAACCTTACTATGGAAAGGATTTATTGGGTCCTTTTCCTTATTTATAAACTGTAACTATACTGATACATTGTCTCACTAAATAATTGCTTGTTTTCACCTATATAAAAAGCTTGGAAATTCGAACGTGCAATTTATTTTTGTAAAGTACGTGTACTGTTGTGTACGGTGGACCTACTAACACCTTCAGATAAGTGTCCCTCAGATTATTTCTGACCAATTTTTGTTAGTTAACAACATAGTTAAAATAATGAATTCACTCCAAATTAGAAAAGTAACAAATATTAAAAAGAGAAAAAAAAAATGTAATATGCACTTTAATGATCTTTTTCATTCCCAAAATCATGAATTAAGTATTATTAATTACAAAATCAGTATTATTATTACAAAATCATTAATTAAGTACGTCAGTTTCAGTGATAAACTGCGAAATCTTTCTTCAAGCAATTGTACTTCTAAGTTAATATAGAGGTAACGAAAAATAACGATCTGGCCAGTTAATTTTCCTTATCTTAATTTTAAAAGAAAATCCTATTTTTTTTTCTTCATCTAAACCTAACTATTTCAACAGATTTTTTTATGAACCTAACTCATTCTCTAGGACTCTACGAGGAGGAGGTTAGGGAGGAGGTGCTGGTATGTGCCAAGGAGTTATTGTAAAAATAAACCCTCCTCGGTGCCAAGGAATAGACAAAAATACTCGAGAAATATGACATTGTGCTATTTAATAGAAAACTAGGTGCCCGAACGACATTTTATTGAAATGGTATCATATAATCTATATCGATAACTCACGTCAGAAAAAGAAAAAAAACTAAAATAAAAAATTTTGATTATTATTGGATTTTAATACCAGTGACGCGGTGGAGAAGGAAGTGCCGGTATCTTCCTCTTGGAGGAGTCCACTTTCCTCCACAAAATAGGGGGAGGGAAAACTGTGTCGGAGTTCCAATGAAAATGAATGTAAATATTTTAAATAGGACTGATTGCGTTTATTTCTTAATGTTTATCATTTAATTTATATATTTGTAAAGATAGTGTGAATGAGCTCTATGATCTTTATTACTATTGGCTATAAATATATAATAAAAGACAAAATGTAATATTCTACAATATAAAAAATTGATAATTTGGCAGATCTATATCTTTTTTAATTTGTTCAAACCGTGAAGGAATTCTGTTTTCTTCAACCACGTACATATTTTGAGCAAATATCTGATATGAAATAATCATAGAATTGCAGTTTTGGCAAAGTCGTCACATTTGTACTGAATAAAAATGGCGTTAAAATCTACCAAATGGTACAAATCAAATTCAGATAGATGACTAGGAATTTGAGATGTAACAAGAGGGTAAAAAAATCATTATATTGGTAAATCCTGAACTTCAATTCGAGTTCGGCTGAATTATAAATTTTTTCTCCAGTACTTGAGCACGCCCATCCTTTATTAAGTTATTGTAAAGTGGGTTTTTGGATATTCTATGGATAAGGAGAAAACCCTGGCCGTGAGCATTGTCGTATACTGGACTGAACAATTATGGCATTTTTAGAACTATAGCAAAAAAACAAAAACAAATGATTACAAGATTAGAAGATGAAAAATATGAATGAAAACAATCCTAAACTATGTGTTACCAATAGTGCAGCATACACCGGAGTCACTACAGAGGCCGAGAGCATCTTCCTGGAAGGACGGAACTGGACATCCTCAGAACAACGGAGTATCTTTGAGTTGTTCTTCCTTCCCAAGAAGCGAGGATCCAAGAGTTGTACGACCTCAGGGAATCGCACTCAGTTCGCTGTGGTATGAAATATTAATACTTCTATTCGTCCTGTGTCACCAGCTATAGTATCACCCATTTTTCGAATATCTCTACGTTCATTATTTGTTGATTTAAAAAAAAAAATCAGGTGAAGTTCAAAAAAATCTAAATGACACGCGCATCATACATCTTTCACTTATCATCTTACATTCGTCCCCAAGTTTTGTGTTTTGTAGTTATCGATTTTCGAAAAAAAAAGTCTAAGGAATTGGAAAATTAATACAAAAATGGTATTATTTTGTTGCTATAAAAATAACTAGTTTAGGAATTCTACAAGTCGGAACAACGAATATATATTTTGTTCCAGCCAAGAATACAACACATTAACAAAAAATATCGAAGCCGCAATACAATCGAGAAATTTCGTAACTATGAATAAATATTAGTCAAAATTGAAGATTCTTCACACCATTATATGTATCTTTAAAATCCCAATTTGTTAACTTCAACTGGGATGTTACTATAAATTTTAGTAACGTTGTATCACAAGTTTTGAACTAAGTTATCAAAGTTCCCAACTTTTGGGGTTTTAAATTAATTGGGGGAGGGGAAGGAAGACAAAACAGTAATCTAAAATAGCTTTTTACACTAGTCTATAAATACTGTAAGACCCAGTGGATGCTGTTTATTTTCAATAATGAAAATTGACCTATTAGCTGAATTTACATTTTTAATAATGCTACTAATACGTCACAAATAATGAAAAGTAAAAAATTATAAAACTAATTCTTATTACTTCAATTTAAAATGAATTACTTTTTCAGATAAGTAAATGTTATGGAGGACATGACGGGCTGAGCGCAGAGGATAGGTGAAGGTCAATACAGCCATCAGGAGCACACACTGCACTTTCTTCATCTACTTTCTAGTTTCGTCATCTAGTGACAGTAATTAATAGAAGGTCGTGAAAGTGAACAGTAACTATGGCCTGGATATAAGCTTGAATTTAAGGATGACCCGCTTTGAAAACTATAAAATGTTGTGAGTCTACGAAATTTTTATCTTTTTTTACCCAAGCTATTTTGTAAGCTTAGGTTAATTAGTTATATTAGATCAAATATAAATTAGTTATATTGAAAACAAAAAACCTAGCTTGGATCTGTTTACACTAAACCATTTATATTAGCAACACATCTCTAAATTTTATTTATTTATTGAAATGTATAACTATAATAATTAAAATATATAACCTACAAGAGTGAATTATAGGGCAACGATACGGACATATGGAGAATTTGTCCATGGGTAGAGCTCTAATAATATTTCTAGAGTAGGATTCGAGGTAATTTTTTTCAGATGCTTAGAAGGATTATCAGGAATTGAAGATGAAGCAGAGATAGAAACATGTGGATTTGGGAGTTCATGATGGAAGGATTGATATCTGATTCTTGCCAAATCGGCAGCCAATGGAACTTTGAGCCATTGGTGGATAACTTGATTTGTACCCAATTAACGAGCAACGAGGATCTTACCATGAATTTTCGATTGTATGGATTGGATACGTGAGGAATTCGATGGTTTTAATGGAGCCCCAAAGCTCAACACCGTATGTCCAAAAAGGCCTTAAATAGCCATGTAAACTTTTTTTATAATTAGTAGGAAGTGTTAACAGTTTTTCTAGTAATTGTTGTAATTATTAGACTCGATGAGCAGTTCTCGGTCTTTTCAGTCTTAAATGAGGATTTCAATTTAATTCTTTGTTCAGATGTTGTCTTAGGAATAGGATCTGATGGACAGAGATAAGTGGAGTATTACTAAAGGATATCACAGGATAGTCCATAAGGTTAACGACAAAAAAAATAAAATGGTCTGATAGGTTATATTTAACTCCTCTAATTTCAACACCATTATATACAAATACGGGAATGTTTGGGCTAAAATTGATGGGTAATTAATAGCACACCGGTTTCAGGTTTCCAATAACTAGAACAAATAAGTCCGTTCAAAGTATAAAGTTAAGAATCAATTTGTTATTCATCAGGCTGATACCACATTTGCCAAGTATGTGAACACTCACAGGTCTACTAATGGAACTTTTTCGACAATTTGTTGTGCACTCATAAACCTATCGCTATGGTATATGGTAAAATATGGTTATTCAAATGAAAAAAAAAAATAAAGCTGTTCTAAAGATTGTAAGACATTAAACTGGTGTCCCATGAATATATTTAGTTGTTTATAAATCTGCACAAATAAATTGTTTATAAACAAATAAAAAAAAAAGACAATTTATTTGTGCCAACGTTTCGACCTAAATTTCAGGTCTTCATCGGGGAGCCCAGGCAGAGGTTCTGACTAAACTCAGTTTAGTGACCGCACCTCCCAACCATCTCCAACAAGTATATAAATTTTGTTTAGCTCTCCCCCCTCTTCCCTACCAGAGCTACTTTTGTACAAAATGTTATTTTTCTGGTTTTAATTCGTCTGGGTAAGAAAAATATTTTTACACCAGATGAATGACATGCCAGATGCATTTTATTTAATACAAAAAGAGTACGGTTGGGAAGGCAATTGCGTGTTTTAAATTAAATAAAAACATTTTACATATGGTAATCATCAATATTTCTACTTGTTTTTGGAAAATTACGACACGAAAATCCTCAATAAAAAGAGAATATTTGAAAAGTAACTGTTTGAAAGAAAAATATAGATCTTGAGAATGGAGAATGACTCAAACTTGTCATTCATTTTGATGCTTGAAATTTTGATCGGGTAATTGTGCAAAAACCGAAGAGTCCTTCGTCTTCATACGCTCGAAATAGAGAAAAACAATTTGAAGTAGAAAAAATCATTTTACTCCCAAAAAGGTCAATTTTTTTTAAGATCCAATCCATAAAATTTTACAGTTTGATGATGATAAGTTCAAAGTGAAGTAATATTGAACTATAAGAAGCAAACAGTGACTGCTATGCTTTTAGGAGTACCATTATGCTCTGATTTGCAGTTATGAATATACGTCATTTACATCACATGCATACTGAATAACAAACCTTTGGGAATCAAAATGCCTAGCAATTATTTCCTTCCATATCGTGTGAAGCAAGATATTGCAATGATGCAATCCATTTGCTGTTTTAATTACTCCACTTCTTCCTGCAGTCTTCCAAGAAGCCCTTGACCGGACTAACAAGGTCCCGAGGAGTTGTGCAACAGCGGGTGTCACAGACATCGTGCCTCTCCCAGAGATCACAGTCTAGAGCACGCCATACATCAAAAGCATACATTAGAGCACACATGTTCGCTTCCAGGAACTGCGTCTGGTCGCAATTAGATCAAATAGGACAGATGCAAGGAATATGACTTGCACATTTTCTAACGAATATGAAAATTCATACTTTGGAAATAAAAAGGTTTTTAAGTAATTATGGAAGTTTGTTATTGACATTTTCTCCCTATGCTAACACATACTACATAACTTCGTAAACATTTTAACTATTACTGCATAGATTCGTCAACATTTCAATATACTACATAGATTCCTAGTAAGGAACTAGGTCTTGAAATGAATACGGATAAAACAAAATAAATAGTTAGCAGTGGATACCCGAGTGATTTCGGTGATACAGATGATGAACACGTACATAGGTTTAAGTATTTAGGTTCTACGGTAACTAGAAAAAACGACATTGATAAGGAAATAAAAGTGAGATCAAAAGCTTGTTATTTTTTTAATTTTTAAAATTGCATAGCTCACGCCTTCTGTTCAGAAACTTTAAAGTTAATATTTACAAAATTATTATCCTTTCCATTGTTTACGGATGCGAAATGTGGCTTCTTAGACTAAGGGAAGAACAGCGCCTTAAGGTTTTTTAAAATAAATTATTACGTAAAATATTTGGGCCGAAAAAGGATGATTAACCGAATAATTTAAAACGCTGATATAAGGAAACGGCACCTAGTATAATATAAATCAGGTTAAAGCATTGTGCCGAATATGACGGCCTTGTAAGGTTGTGGAAACATAAAAAACAATAAAATATATAATAAAAATAATATCTTACTATATACAATAACATAATACGATATCTAACATGGTATCTAATATAAAGAATATAAAAAAGGAAAGGAGTAATAAAACTGAAGAGCAACTAAAGGATACAATAAAAGCAAATTATATATGAATAAGCTATAAATAAGGATCTAAGTATATCTAAATAATATAAATAACTAAACACACATATACACATACCCACCCATATGTATAATTAATTTTAATTGTAGTATAACGTATAGAGGTCATTAAGTGAAATTAATAAGAACCACAGGCAGGTATGGTCAATTTGCTGAATATAAATCATTCATTGAAATTCATAGAAGTAAGAAATCACTGAGTCAAATATTTCTTTTTTTATATAAGAAGATGGTCAGCGTTGCGGTCAAAAAAAGAACTATTTGTTGTCAAATATTATAACTATTTTAATTTCCGACGTTTCGCCCCACTTTGCAGGGCTTCATCAGGGCTAAAAAGATAATAAAAAAAACTGAGAATATTACAACAATAAGAAATTACATATAAATAAAAAGAAGGAAGACATAAAATAGTATCAATATAAAATAAACTTGAATAAACAATGATAATAAATATAAACGTTGGACATTAAAATAGTTATATAGTTATAAACTATTTGTTCTTTTTTTGACCGCAATCCTGACCATCTTCTTACATATTAATTTTTACGGTCAACTATATATACAATATATTTCTTTTTTTAGTTTCTTTACTGATTGATATATTTATTACCTCTTTTGGTAAACGACTGAACAGACATGGTACCATATAGTTTCCCAAATCTATTGTTATATGGCGTTTCGATAAATTTAGTTCTTTTTTCTAACATTTTTTTAAATTATAGTTTTCTATTTTAAATAAATTATTTTCCTCCAGGTATTTCCTCCTTGGTCCCATCCTCTTCACCGTCTATACTGCTGATATTCCAACCAATCCTAACACTATCCTCACCACGTATGCCGATGACACATGTGTGCTCGCTGTTAATAATAACCCATTAATT
>NW_027108517.1:462148-463940 GCF_000696795.3 Halyomorpha halys
GCCACGAGACCAGCTAATGTAACATGTCATTAGAGTGCTACCAATGGGAAGTTTCTCTACACGCCTGTAATACTTCAATTTAACTTGGATCAGATTGACTAAATGTATTATAATGTACAGTTGTAAATAGCAATAAATAAATATTTAAAAAAAAAATAAAATAAACTATTATCCGTAACTTTTAGATAATTTTGTAAAACTAAAATAGTTTAGTTGGTAAACAGGCAATAATTTAAAGATTTTCTGCTTTATACTGCGGCACGTTATCGTTTTCGAAGTTACTCGTAGATGCTGTTAGCAAGTTTTGAAAAATTCCTATGAGCACTGGGATCTTAGCATCCGATCCCATTTCTTAATATTGATTCAAACAATACTTTGTACGCCATTATTAAAATTTCTCTGTTAAGTATAAATTGGAGGTTATGAATTTTGTATGAGCATACTCTTAAAGACATTTAATACGTGGGATTCCCAAGAAAAAGCATTATCCTCAGTAAGAAATATGTAACATTTAATTTTTTAAAGGAAATTTTTTTTTAGCCACAAGAGTTAATTTTATCAGCATAAAATAACTTTGATTGTCTTTTTTAACTAAGAGAACTTTGTGATCAGTCTATTTTAGAAAATTAGTATTGTAATTTTTGGATTTTTCTAAGCTATTTGGTTCCAGAGCATATGACAGTTTAAAAGCGAAACAGATTTTATGTGTATGAACCTCTGATAAATATTCAAACCAACTCCTGCCCACGCTGAACTAGTCAATGGTGTACCCGCAACATTAATCACTTCTTTAATAAATAACTCAAACACTATCCAATTATAGTCTCAAAACTTTATTACTTTTATACGTCCAACGTTCGGCCAATCCGGCCATCTTCAGGGACATCTACTACAAAAAGTTTCTATTATATGTATGATCCTACAAACAATTTAAATACTTAACGTTATTATTTATAATTTACCTTACCTCAATACCACTTTGCAAACATATAATTTAAACCACTCTAAATGAATAATCTAATAAAAGATGTACTTTCAAAATCAGGTATTCAAGTAAAAATTATGTTAAAATACATTGATGATATTTTTTGTATATTAAAGAAAACAGATGTGAATAGATTACTGGAAGAACTAAATAGCCACCATGAAAAATTAAAATTCACAATGGAATTGGAAAAGGATGGTAAACTAAGATTTTTAGATATGTTGATGGTAAGACAAGGTAAGAATATAATCACAGAGTGGACAAAAAAAGAAACAAGTAGTGATATAATATTGAATTATTATTCTTGCCACCCTTATCACATGAAATACAATGCAATAATATTAAAAAAGCAATTAAAGTAGCAGATGATAGTAGGTTACATATAATAAAAAATAAGATAACTAATATGTCCCTAAAAAATTTTTACCCAAAATAATTAATCTACAAGATTTGTGAAATTAACCTTAAAAATATTAAAATAAAACAGGAAACGAAATAGTAAATAATAAAGTAAAAAATAAAAAAATTTATGGATGCAATTACATTAAAGGACTATCTCAAGATATAAAGAAATCATTTAAGGATTACGATGTTGATGAATACTCCCTAAGTCATAGACCCAATAATAAAATAAAAAACTATTATAGTATATTAAAGGACAAAATTGATACAAGAAATCAATCGGGATTAAAATATAAAATTCCCTGTCTAAATTGTCCAGCTATATATATAGGTGAGACAAAGCAATTATTGGGTGACAGAATTTATCAATGATTTGAAAAACAAGGAGAAGGATCCAAATAAAAC
>NW_027108517.1:466820-467447 GCF_000696795.3 Halyomorpha halys
AAATAAAGTTTTGAGACTATAATTGGATAGTGTTTGAGTTATTTATTAAAGAATTACCAGTCTCAAGAAAAGATTAAGATTATAAATTAATCACTTCTCTTCTACTCATGAAAGTGGATAATATGCAACGACCTATCAACTTCAAAGCCCTCAAATCTATCACCCTCATGCCCTTTGCCCCCTTGGTTTGGAACATGTGTTACCAAGAGCGGATAACACGAACTGGAGTGACATCTAACCCACAGCAGGTAACCTTGTAGGAGTTAGCTCCAAGTTTCAATCACTAAGTATAATTTGTTTCAGAAAGTTAAATATACTTGGCGTTTCCATATAATGACAATCTCTGAAATATGGTTATTGCCTGTCTAAATCATAGCGTCTATTTCTGTTGAGGTCAAAGGTTAGTGTTTTCTCAGAGATAGACTTTGTCATTATACCCTTTTCGGATTCCCCTGTTATTTGTAGTTTTTAAGTTCTTTAGGTGATTTAAGGTTTTTATAGGGATTTAGTTTTTAACAGTGAATAAAACTTTCCATTCACTACAAAAAATTAGTATACACTACAATAATCAGACCAATTTGGACATATGGAATTGAGCTCTGGGGCTCGACCAAACCATCAAATTCT
>NW_027108517.1:468197-469795 GCF_000696795.3 Halyomorpha halys
ATATTTACCTATTGTATTATTTTGTACAGTTGTAAATTACAATAAATAAATAATTAAAACAAAAAAAAAACAGTGAATATAGATATATTAAGTGGTGCCTATTCCTGCTTTGCTCCCCTTCCGTCATCATAGTTTACATAACTATCTACATGTATTTGATATTTATACAAACATACATTTATTTATATCCTATTTTAATAAAAATTATATTATACCAGCAGACCCGGCAATTGTTCGCTATTACCATGTGTATATAAATATATATATTTTTTTGGGGGGGAGGGAGGGTGGTGGTTTTGAGGATCAGTTAATAATATAACTTTATTCAGGCGACGATTCGCAACTTTATTGTTTGTATAGTCATGACCCACAAAGAAAAAAAAGAGTTTTTTTGAACAAAAACTTTCTTCGACTAATTACTTCAAAACTACCAGTACAGAGTGTAATTTATGATTAATAAGTATTAAAATTAAAATATTGCTTAGTAAAAACATTACATTCCTGTATAAAATCATGAAGGAATTCTGGAAAATAAATAACTCAGGAGCCATAGTAGGGTACAAAAACAATCATATAAAAGTGAGCTGTTTGGCATTCGCCGACGATCTCGCACTGCTGGCAGAATCAGAGAAAGTGGCTATTAGTCAAATAAACCCCCTACAAATAATAGCAGAAAAAACAGAGCTCATGACTACTGAAGTAAAGTTCAAGAAAAAAATAGTAAACACTGAATATGGAAAAATAAAAGTGACCAGAAAATTTAAGTACTTGGTGGAAATAATTTGTTACAATGGTTCTGAGAATGAGAGCATCCGAGAGAAAAACACCAAATTAGGAAGTTTAAGCTTTCAAACAGCTAAAATTTACAATAAGAAGAACCTCTCCTCCAATGCAAAGTTAAGGCATTGCAACGTTGTGATAAGGCCTGCGATTTTATACGGGGTGGAGACCACATCCTTACCCAACTTGGAAAAGCTGCTAAAAATAGAGAGGAGGATCTCAAGAAAAATCTATGGGCCTAGGAAAACACAAGAAGATTACAGAGTAAGAGATCTACAGAAAAATCAAAGACCTGGAAACCGAGATGAGAATCAGAAGGCTGATGTTCTATGGGCTCATGAAGAGGATGAGGAGGAAAGATTGACTAAGAAGATCTTTAAAAAAATGTTTAGCTACAAAAACATGGGAGGATACACGAGGAAAATTAAAGAGACTTATAATTTCAGATACCGACTGTATAGATAGAATACGTATAGGAAAACATTTAAAAATCTCACCAATAATGGAGGAGGAAAAAAAAGGGGTACAAAGTGGCCCGAAGAAAGACAAGAAAGGCAGTCGAGGATAATGAAACTGTGATGGGAAGAAAGAAAATCAGGACTCTGACCAAAGAAGCCTAACCATTGATATTCAAGTGGTCTTAGTGGCCGATACGTGATAAAAAAAACATTACAATTGGCTCTTACAGTGTGCCTCTACATTATGATTCAACTAACTTCAGGTTTGTGCCAGAACTGGATAGGTTTTAAAATGGAGGAAGGTTTGACAAAGTACAAAGCAGCATTTTTGCCTTATAGTCCCCACAAAATATATATATA
>NW_027108517.1:472183-472377 GCF_000696795.3 Halyomorpha halys
AGAGGGGCGACCACACGTTGGAGAACCACCATGTGAGAAGAGCGAGAGAGATCACTGGTGAAAAGAGGGAACTACAGGTCAAAGTATGTAACTGTCAGTTGATCTCTCTGGTTAGGTTTTGCAGCATTAAAGGGAAAACAGAAATATAATTGCGTACCTGGGGGGCTAAGGGAGGAAAGGTAACAGTCCATGTA
>NW_027108518.1:0-1164 GCF_000696795.3 Halyomorpha halys
ATATATTCGTTTGAGGAAATACTATTGAACCAATAGGGCGAGTAAAAAAGAAAATCACACACTTCCTAGAAATTTAGTTCCGATTTGTTTAAGAGTTTTTAACTAAAATGTTTCCATATAAAATTCCAATTCTTGTTAGTTAAATGATCGTACTATGTGTGACTTTTCCTCAACATTCCATTGCCTGGATTTCCGCCATAAATTTATTGATCATTTGTTTACTGAGGTTTCCGTTGCAATCTCATTGGTATCGACCCAATGGATCATCATATTTTCTGCAGAGTATATAATTACTAACTTTATAAATCACTTTTTAAAATTATATCACACGTAGAATCAAACGAATGTTTGGGTTGTCAGCTGAAGCCTAACGGGACTAGATTTGTGAATGATAAAAAAATCTAAAAATATATAAAAAATAGCAAAATGTGCTACAATATAAATTATAAATACTCTTCAATTATTTTGACGGAAATATAAATAGTTTACAATAATGTAACTAAGAACAATAAAATCTGTATCAAACATACAAATATTTTCCTAATTATAATACTAAATATTATAATATCAAATTAGTTAAGGTGGAATAGAAAGAAAAAGAGAAGCACCATTTTTTATCTTTTTTCTATACACCAACTAACTATAAAAACGTCCTATATACAAAACAATTTTATATGAAATAAAAATATTTATTTGTTTGTGTGAAATAATAAAAACACAAGATATAGTGCGTTCCGCGCATCACACTTACCACCAATAGTTTTTTTTTTGTATTTATTTATTGCTATTTACAACTGTAATTATAATTATAATACATTTAGTAAATCTGATCTAAGTTAAATTGGAATGTTACAGGCGTGTAGAGAAACTACCCATTGGTAGCACTCTAATCATATTTTACATTAGCTGGTCTCGTGGCCATCTTCTTTTCAGGCGCCTCGGAGGATTGTCAGGAATGGAAGAGGATGCAAGATTAGAAACTAAGGGGTATGAGTGGTTAGAGAGTTTATAATGGAAGGAGTGATATCTGGTTCGGGCTAGATCGGTTACATAGGGAACATTAAGGTCTTAATGTACAGAAATAATAAAAAACGAAAGTGGAAACTGAATATGAGTAAACATTTTACTTCTGTACATAAGGAATTCTAATAGGTTTCTAGGTTA
>NW_027108519.1:0-1917 GCF_000696795.3 Halyomorpha halys
AGATTTATATAAACTACTCCGTTGTATTCCAACTTTTTCTGCAATATTTGAGAACAGATATTGCAGAGAACGCTCGAGATGAAACGGTATCTTCTAGCGTTTCCTTGCATCACTAAATCAATTTACTCCTATATAATTTTTTTTTTTGGTATTGTGAAAATTCATTCAATGACTTGAATAGATATGTTTTTTGAATACTGGAGGGAGAGGGATGAGGGACATGTAACGCTCAATGTGTGTTGGCTTTAAATTAAAATATCTAAAAAACTAAAAATTTTAGCTTTCTGTAAGTTAGAGAAATGTTAAGCATTTCATCCTCTTTGCAATGAGCTATTATTCTAAATTGTATCTTGACGCTACACCGGGACAGAGAGGTGAAAAGCGGTAAAGATAGCACTAGAAATAAAATGATAACGAATTTTTCAACATTATTATTAATAAAATTTTACTACATAATTTCATTTCTAGAAGTGTCACTTCTGACGGTCAGTTCTGTCACAATATTTTATATTTTTGTCAATAATATGAAATAAAAACGACACGTATTGCTGCCAAAACGTTTAACTGTAAAATTTAAATTATTTAAAAAATTGTGTATAACAGTGAAAACTTAATTTCTTTTTCAGAAAAAAATAAAAAGAATAAAGGATGCTTACAATCAAATTTATCTAAATAGAGCGGCAACCGACCACGATCTTTTGGAGTCTTGTCTTAATAATCGTTCATTGTTTCTTGGCAACAAGAAGCAAAATGTGCTCCTTCGCAAAATCCTAGAAGATGCATTGAACAAACTTGTTGCTGCTAAGGTAAGAACTGTTTTATACTGCTATAAATAGTAACAAAAGTTCTAAGTATTAGTTATTAGTAATTAAGATGTACCTTTTATTAATATAGTAAACCTTTGTTACTATACTTCTTACTACTAAGAAGCTATATTTTCTAAGAAAAAATTATTGAGTAGTCAAAATTCTTCAATTCTTCACGTGGTTTCCTGGGATTACAAAAATAAAAAAAAGAGCGAATCAAGAGAGAATCTTGATGTTCAAATCCCAATTAGGGGTGGGAAATCATTTTGGTATACAACGATTAACTTTGATGTTGAAAGTTATAAAAAATGTTCTGAACCCGATTAAACTCATTGGATATTATATTAAGAAAATAAATAATCAAAACCTGATGAAAAATAAATTTAAAAACCACGGTTTACTTTTAACAAAATAAAAAAACACCTCAATATAAAAACCTCAGGACGAGAAAACGTTTATCCATATTGTTTGTTTGTTTATTGTTGCTTAAAGGCGTAAAAAAAATCTGGTCATCAACGCCTATGGCATGCTAAAAATTAATAGTAAATAAAATAAAAATAATAAATAAAATCGAAGAGGAGTTATAATTTAAAAAGAAGGCGATGTGCTTTTAAAAATGTAAACACTAATGTAATTTTAGCTTCCGATTCTGATAAATTTGGGGTCAGTCCTTTCCTGTTTATTTTTGGCAAATAGTGAGTACATTCTTTAAAAATATGTTTAATCGTGAGAATGGACTGACAATATTTGCCCGTTGGAGGTGGGAGTTTTTTGATCAAGTGAGAGTGCGTGAGGAGAATATGACCTATTCTCAAGCGGGTTAGAGCAACTTCCTCTCTGCGGCGGTTACGGCAGGATTTCGACCATGGTTTTACTGATCTTTTGATTTCTTTTAATTTACTCGAAGAACTTTCATCTCTCATGCCCTTCCATCTTTCTAATATTTGTAATTTAATGGGTATACTGAGTTCTGATGGGGTAAGAACGGCGGTGCCTCGGCCAGGGAGCGTGAGTGCCTCTCTGGTAGCTTTGTCTGCGAGTTCGTTACCAACAATGCCAATGTGGCTTGGAGCCCATATGAAAATTATGGACAAATGTAGCATTTTTTTAG
>NW_027108519.1:1967-28178 GCF_000696795.3 Halyomorpha halys
AATAAATCATTCTTAGATATTTAGATATTTTTTGAGAGATATTTTAACTTCGGAATAATTATCCCTCGAGTTATTCCAAACTGAGATAGCACCAACTCTTTACCCAGCAACCGATCCTAAGTAATAAAGATTAAATAGAATTTATTCAATTATATTAATTCTAAGTATTTATTTAATTAGACTGCACTCTGGAGAAGAACACCATTGTACACCAGAGAACAAGATATACTTTCTAAAAGATTAAAACTTTTTAATGCCAACAAACAAGACAGTAAAAAAGCTGATCTGGAAATAGTCGTCAATCTGAGGATAGCTGCTCTTGACAACGCTTTCCACCAAGATAACCACCCAGAATGTTTCAAAACAGGAGATGAATTAAGAAGTTTTTTGTTTTTACAAAGTGAAAGAGATTTACCGTCTAAGAACGATGCTATGGTAACAGTTATCAGCATACTAGGCGACCTGTTCTTAAAAAACAAATCTCTTTTACCAACAACTGGTTCTGAAAACGATGAGAGGTTACTGGTGCTTTTTGGATTTCAGGAACCACAAAAACTAACTCATGAACTTTTCTGTGAAAAAAGTTTTCACCCTAAAATACCCAGGTTGAAGTAAGCTATTGCTATATTTTATATTTTATATCATTTTAGTATTTCGGAATATTGATGTTATACTTCTTGTGCAAATTTATTTAAATTCATAGATCAATAATGAATGTATTCTCTGGTTTTTGTGTTAACCACTTTAACTAATTATCGAGTTGACTAACGTTCCTGATAATTCCGGATTTAGGTCGTATTGTAAAGTAATGGAAGGACTCCCTCTAAAAAGGTCATACCTACCAAATTTAACCTAAAGATTTTCCAGGATAAAAAGCTTCTTAAAGGCCTTAATCATTAAAGAAGTTTATTACATGCTAAAACTGGAAAAATGTGAATTGTATTTTGATGAAATGTCAGCTATAACCTTTATAAAGGGAGCTCTTCAATGGTAAGTAATGGTTGTATGGGGTAATTGAGCATATAATATTTATATTGAACCTTTTTATTATTTGTAAATTCATTATACTTTGGAATCTGTCCGTGGCAGATGATAATTTATTCTATTAAATTAACTGTGGGTCGAGCCTGTGAGTTCGGGAGCTCTAGAACCACAGTTGGGCAAAAATTAGCTAGTTGAAACTAATAGCTAACATTGCCATGGATACGTTATTTATGATCAATGGTCCATTCATTAATAAGGGTTCGTATCCATAGTAATTTTAGTTATTAGTTTCAACTATGACTAATTTTTGCCCATCTCTGTCTAGAACCCAGTTTAAATAGTGGTTCCTCTAAATTGTAGGAAAAGTCTGACTATTGAGCTTGATCTTGATCAAATTACCTCAATGCTCAACCATTGGTCTAAAAAAATTACTGAATCCCGGACTCGTCTTACATTGTAATTGGGTTGGAGGTAAATAAAACGAATATATAAGTTATTACAGTATATAAAATTTAATGTATGGCATTAACCTACCATGATTGATCATCGAACACCTAGTTCCCTGAACATCGCTGGATTTCTGGCAGTGTGTGGACTTACTTTTGAGAGGGCATTTAAAAAAAAAAAAAAGTCTATACCCTTTCTATAAGGGTCTGTGTTTAATTTGTCCCACTAATATTTTGCAACTAAGGAAGGGAATTCCATGAACAGTAAAACAATATATAGTCCTCTGAAAATTGAGAAAATTATTTGGAGTCAAGTGGCATTTGTATGAAATAACTACTTATTTAATTATGAAACTAATCTCTCATTAGTCCTGAGAGGTAGATAAATATTTACTATCATTTGAGTATGTGGATTTTAACTTTCAGGTATTTTGAATTGCAGAGGCTTTAAGTGAGGGAGGAGCCATTTTTTTTAATTTAGAAACATCAAAAATAAAAAGAAATGCGTCCCGACCCTAAAAGATGTAGAATATAATAGATGTTGAAATGGCCTACAGAGTTCTGGAATATGATAGACTTATTGTCAGTTTCTTCCAACTAATAACTTATTATTCCTCAAAATACATTATTTTTACCACCATGCTTAAATTGTTACCAACAAATTTACCTCCTTCCACTGAACCCCATCAACAGTTCAAGATGGCTACTTAAACATAAGTTAAGTATATTTCTGTGGTTCGGAGCAACAATAACCCATGCCTAAGTTCGAAATTCCGCAAAAATGTGAAAATTAAAACTGGAGTTTTTTAGAAAGCATTACCGTTTTGAAATAAAACAACAGTTAAAGGCTTTTTTGAGATTATTGTTTACCTATCTATGAAAATATCTTTGACTTACAATGTTACATAAATAATTTAAACATCTAAAAATGAACGTTGGTTGTTTTTACTTCTTACTACAGATTTTAGATAAATCTAAATTAGAGATCAATTGCATTCTATTTTTTATCATGATTATTTTTTTTTTTTACTTTGATTTTTTCAACGTTTCAGAAAGTTTCTTGAAGCAAAATTAGAGGACTTGAAATATACTACTCAGCCACTGGAAAGAGCGTATTTATGTCATGAAATAGGCGTGGCTTACTGTTTTAAAGGAGTTCCTTTTGTCACGAGGAAATATGCAAGGGAAGCAATATTTGCATCAAAAGCTGCAAGAGATCGAAAATGGCTTCTTAATTCTATGTTCTTGCTCGCTAGATCCGAAATTCAACAAGGAAATATGAATCAAGGAAGAGTTAGCCTTAACGGTTTAATGGCTGCCGCTGAAAAGTTTGGTTATCCAGACTTGAAATATTTAGCTATTAGGGTGAGTTTAAATTGATATCAGTAAAATAATACACCACTCCGTCAGTGTTTAACGACAATCACTCAAGTGCGATAGAGTGAGTACTGGTGCCAAAACGTTTTGTAGACTAGCTTACATTTTATCAGCTATGCTTTTTTTAAAGATAGAATGAAAAAAAAAAAGATAACATCAGACAAGTGCCACTCCTTCCAACGTGGTGGGTGGGCCTTTGCACTCTCATATGCAATGCTTGCAATTTCTTATGGATTATAACTAAGGTCCGGATTTTTATGCAATTTCATATTTTGATTATCAGTTTTTTTTTTAAGCCGCTGATCAAAAATCTAAACGAATCAGTATATCCAGGCAAGGGCGTACCGAGGATCAAAACTAGGAGGTGCAAGCCATAGTCAAATCAGGTTGTAACATTTCAGCTAGGAAAAGGCGAAGCAAAAATTTTAAGAAAATTAGCAATGATTGTCGCAGTGCTTTATTAGTTATAACAATTAGTATTTGCTAGATTTTTTTTAAAAATTAAATTAATAACATTTTGTCACTTCCAGATGAGGGAGGGCAGCTACCCCCCTCCTGCCCCCGTTGGGTACCCCTGTATATCCAAGTGCAATTATTCAAGTTTTATTTCGTATATTTGAACTGTTCTAGTTAAAAAAAAAAAATAATAGAAATAATAAATTTATGCTAACTGTTGTGAGAATGGTGAATTATGTATATGTTTTCAAAATAAGTGGCATAAGCATGATTTCTTAAATTTGTTATCTGGGTCCAAGTACCTCCTGCTGAATCTAAGTTACAGTATGTGCTTTAATCTCATACTAAGTCCTTTGATTTTACTAAATAAGTGATACATAAAAACTACCTTGTTTATCTGAAACCAGTAATGTATTAATATGAAACCCAAGCAACCTTAGGAATAATTAAAATGCGTAGAGTGAAGCTATACAAAATTAACTCAGTAGATAATCAGCTCAATTTTTAATAATTTTTTTCAAAATTTAATGTTATTCTTTGCTCACCTAGAAACACATGTACGCAAATTCAATCAATTAGCGTGTCAAAATACTTCACTTCACGCCTCCATTTTTTGCCAGTTTAATCGGTGAGGTGCAGCTGTCCTCCAATTCCGAACCCCGAGCGGGATCATTGAATCTTCTCCAACACAATTCACCCATCTAAGCTACGAGCGATTTTTGAAGTTCAAATAATGGGTGTTACGTTGCAAACTCAAAATTTAACTAACCGGACTGTCCTTGTAGTTAGCCCGTAGGGTAAGTTGTTAGCCCGATGTCCACCCACCGCTGAACTCAGGCGCCTTCTATTTTCTTTTAAAATTTACTGCCTTAGCCGAGGAAATCCATTTTCAGCTCTGGAACTCGTCTTTGCCTTACCCCATCAGCCACACCGATGAGTGTACGTAGTCCGGTAGTCACCTCCAGGAAGTGGGAGTAGCACTACATTCGTACTCTACTTAAATTAGGGTGAATTGGAGTCATTTCTCAGAATTTAGCAAAACATGAGTCATCGGCTTATTTAGAACTCCCGAAGAGCCATTCAGCCATCCAACTACAGTTCACCTACATAATATTGTTATTTTTAATTTAGTTTCAAATTCGTTTTACTAGTTGAATTATAAATTGATAATACTGAATAATTCATCTTGTTACAGGCCTATGAACTAACTACGTTAAAAGGCTACAGACCAGCGTCTACTGCGTCGGGGGATTTTGAAAAGAAAATTATAAAAGCCATGTGCACTCATGAATATACTATTAATGCAATGAAATTTCTTCAAAAAGCTCGAACCAGTCCGCCTGATAAACGCTTCCCTTCAAGTAAAGACGCTAATTCTGGCGATAAAGAAACAATAACACGACTTGAAGAAGACCAGACCTATTTTGAAGCTTTGAATGAAGCAAAGAGAAGAGCTACTTTAACCGTAAATGAAGATCAATTTTAAGAAATACATCTGAGTTGAATATGTGACTAATTGTTCATTGATTAAAATAATTGATTGTTCAATTTCTTTACCAACGGTGATGATATACAGTCTACGAAATCAGACCTAAAAAATCATCCTTTATATGTCCCATCTCAAAACCTCGCAATTTCAGTTAAATTTGGCGTTAGTGACCTCCCTTGTAATTCGTTTGGTGTCCATCCGAGTATGTTTATTTATCCGATCCAACCGTTGCAATGATACATCTTTAATTATATTCACGGGGTGTTTGATCTGCAATCAAGTAATGGGTGGGTTTCTAAATTTCCTGATTGCTTCATCTTATTTTAGGTCAAATATTTGCGTAATTCTTTTCCTTGCTCAACGTTGACGTCTTCTTTTCGCACTAGCCAAAAATAATAATCATGTAACTTCAATTTCAGATTTTTGGGTGGTAGGCGTTAATTGAGTCATATTGTGACTAAGCCCCCGTCTTACTGCCCGACTCCATGCGGGTGGATACATGTTTGTCGTGAGTTTTAGTATCCTACGTGCCAGACTGATGAATGTCAGACTGATGCCTGACCACACTTTGAACTTGCTGTAAGGCAATCTGGTCTGTTCAATGTCTTTAACCGTGGTGAAAGTTGGTCTAACTACTCTTTTTTGTATTTGATCAAACGAAGATTTGTCAAGTGGTAATAATATCATTGTTATCGATGATTACTATAATTATTAAAAAAAAAAAAATCAAAGGAACGTTGTGCCATTCATATTTTTGTCGAGATGGCTGTGTATGATAAGTCCTAGTACTAATTTAAGAGAAGTGAGATACCCTACATCAGAAGGCCTCGACAATGCATGTTCAGGTAAAGCTTGCTTGCTACGAGGTGAATTAACAGGATGATGGCGATGTTTACGAGTATTGCCGTAATGCTCTCAGGATGGAAACTTCACGTAAGGTATGCGCTTACGATCGTGAAGGGGTTGGCAAGTTCTACAAGTATTCGCGGTAGGTCCTTGCAGGTAAGGAAATTCCACTCTGTAATGTATTCGCTTACGGCCGTGAAGGGAAAAGCCTACAGCTTCAGGCATTCACTGTAGGGCTTGCGAAAGGATAGTGGGTATAGGAAGGAGGCAAAATCCAGAGTAGTCAAGAGTGAAGTACAAACACAATAAATTTATCCATAAAATAGCTCTAGAATATACTGATCCACTAGTCTCTATAACTCACGTTCTTCTAAGAACTTCTGGGCTTAAAACACCAACGAGGATGCTACATTTTAGACGTTTGCTTTTAGTGGATCAGAAGATGCTATTCTAATCTTTATTGATTCCAATTACACATCTAGAAATATTACAACACATGACATGGTTATTACATTTGCAGAATTGAAGTATTTATAAGAAATAGTAGATATATATCAATACTAATACGTTTATTTGATAATTGTAGTGCACGTCTTAGCTAATAGGTCGCGGCATGTCGGTTCATGACGTTCAAGTGGCAATTAGAGCGGTTACCAACAAATAGTATCAGAGTCGCTACGTATTTAAAGGTACACATCCTATCGTTTATTTATCCCTCTTAAAAATTAAAAAAAGTTTGATATGTTGTAATCTATCAATCAAAAGTGAACTTAATTGTCCTTGTTTCGCTGATGAATACACAAATGGGGGAATTGGCCCCTACTCATTCAAACATTACAGTAGGAAATGAATAGGAATGATTATTTTTCGGTTAGTAATTTTATTTCTTATTTTGCTACATTTCAGTGGTCATACATTATATTTAATTTCATTTTAATAATGATTAAGTGCTTTTTATATGTATTATTTTTGGAGCATTTATTAGATTCACAAATAGTTTCGATGTTTTGCTTTGATTTTGGAATATGAACAATAATTTTAATTTTATTTTGCACTATTCCCAACTCCTACCTCTCTACACTTTCTACTGAGGATAATTCCCTCTGGAACATGACCAAAAAAATCCTAAAATCCAAGCATATTACTCACCACCTACGACGAGGTGATAGCACATGGGCTGCATCCGACAAAGATAAAGCCGAAGAACTTTCTCACACATTCACTCCTCATCCTGACCAAACTGAAACAATTAAAGAATACATATTTTCACCAATTCCACTCTACTTACCTCCTAGAGCAGTCACCCCTTCTGAGGTAAAATATAAACTTAAGATGCTAACTCCTCGTAAATCACCAGAGTATGATCTTCTGACTCCTCAAATTCTTCGCCAACTTCCTCTCGAAGCTATAATTTTCCTTACATATCTCTATAATTCCATCCTTAGAACAACCCACTTTCCTGTCCTGTGGAATCAATCCATTATAATTCTCTTTCCAAAACCAGATAAACCTCCTAATAATCCTGTTTACTATAGATCTATTAGTTTACTTCTGATACTCTCAAAAACTTTTGAAAAAAAACTCCTAAAACGTATCCTATCCATAGTTGAATCACAGTTTTCTCGCACATCAATTTGGATTCCGCCCTAGGCACTCTACAGTTCAACAAGGCCTCAGAGTCGTTGACTATATTTCTTCAGCTCTTGAAAATAAACAATACTGCTCGAGTGTCTTTCTGGGCATAGCGCAAGCTTACTTACTTCAAGTCCATAATACCACAAACCTTATACCTTAACCTTCGCTCCTACATTGTTACAACGTTGATACAACTATCCTATCCTCCCACCCTGATCCTGTAACAGCCTCCAAATACATCCATCCAATCTCCAAACACATCCATCCAATCTCCAAACACACCTCACCCAGATTGAGCAATGGTGCAACCAATGGCGGATAAAAGTCAACGAATCGAAATACACCCATGTGACTTTCACCCTCCGCCGCAGCTTCTGAACACCTGTTACTTTTAATAGTATTCCTCTACCCAGATCCGACACAGTGCGATATCTTGGATTCATCTTGGACAAAAGACTCGCCTGGAACCAACATGCTAGACTTAAAAGACAAGAACTCAATAGACGATTCAGCCAACTATACCGACTACTCAGCCGGATCTCTCACCTCTCAATAGAAAACAAACTTCTAATTTATAAGACTATACTCAGACCTATCTGGACTTACGGACTTGAACTTTGGGAAGCAGCTAAAACTCGCTAAAAAAAATAAAATGACTTAGGTGATGGGAGTGCTTCATGTTGACTCAAAGTAAAAAATTTATGAAAATTATGGACGGGAAAACAATTGGCAACAGAATAATGGGGAAGTAGTTTCAGTGGCCTTTGACGTGAAATTAATTATGCAAATCTAATTTTTTTTAATGCAAATGCATCAGCTCAAAATTTGTGTATTTGAAATAATTTATTAATTAAATATTCAGAGAAAAGATTTTGCATTATTTCTTTTTTCTTTTACTTCTTTGGGCTTCTAAACAACTACGAAGTTTTGGCGCGAGTTTTGTCTTTGTTCGCATTGAATAACCTTTTTTGATTAGTAATTTTTCATTTTTCATTTTAGTCTATGGATTTTTCTAGAATATTATAGTAATTTCTAATGCACTAATTAATGCGGGTTCTTAATTTATTTACCATGAAGAAACGTCAAATAGAAGTACAAATCTTTATTCTTTATTAGTTTGTCTATATCTGTATGAGTTAATTAATAACTATTTGTAAAAATAAGTGTTAATTATTATTATATTTTTTAGACCAATCAAAGAACGTTGTTCAATTTCTTTTCCAAAACTTCTGACTTACAAGAGAAAAAGGATGCTACATCTCTGAATAGGAGACCTATCAAAGACTGTGTTAAAGATATTAGTGTAAATAGTAGTGACATATTTAATGGATTGAATAAATTTAGAGAAAATAAGCCAATTGTTAGACCAAATAATGAATCAGTATTAGTTTCTACTGAAAACAAAGACAATCAGGACTGTAAGACAGCAGCAGCCCATGATTTGAAGAATAGCCCGACAAAGGTCATTTAATTTATTATTTATTTATCAAATGCATATCTTTATAATTGTTTTTAGATGAAATTGTTCCATGTCAATTTAAAATTTGTTCAACCAGTGTTATGATTAGTTCTCGTCCTTTTGTGTATCTCTTGTAATCAATGGCCTTCTATAATTGATGCTTGTAGTTATATCCTACCTTGTCTTAAACTCATCTCTTTTTATCAAGATAATAATAAAAATGATTTCTGAAGTTACTTCTTTAAATTTTATTTTGATAGAAGCATCTAATTCATAATCTTGGAGTTATTAAGAGATTTCCTCTGAGTAATAGGGGCGGAGACCAACTTTTTCTTTTACCTTGCTTATACTCACTTCAAATTCTTAATGAGAATGACTGAATGTCCAATGATAAATCAAAGTGAACCCATTTTTTAAATAGAGTAATGGGGAAATAAACAGTAGTGTATGGATTGTGCTTAGATTGGTAGAGAGAGGCATTTTAGCGGTGTTCTCTAAGCGAATGAACTATAGTTTTTTGTAGGACCTATTATTGTGATCTAATAAAGTAACATAACCAGAAGTTACACTAGTCTTAGTACTCACGTTTAGGAGAGATAACTTTGGCAATTGAGATGGACTGGAAGAGCCTGACATGGCTTTGTAAACTCATCTAAAAAGCCTTCAGTAGCTTTGAAATATATGAGTAGTTAATGTGCTAAACTCTGTGGTGCCCAATCTATTTTATAGTTTACTACAGCTCTGATCATCTTCAAATTCATATACAGTCAATCATCTATATGTAATAAAAATGTATGTTAAGAGTGACCAATAGCAATATATTTGGTAATCATTATTTTGTTCTAACTTAAAGTTATTTTATCCTTTCAAAAAATTGATATTATTGCAGTTTTTTTTTTTTTTTTTTTATTGTTTTTCTATTAAGAAAATCAATATAGTAAAAATATTATAATAAATAGTTAAAAAGTACATTAACTCAAAATAATGTATAATCCTTAACGAGGCTTCTGAATTTTTGATTTTTGATGTCCGGTTCAACTTTTGTTGAAAACATAATTAAAAAATTCGAATGCGAATTTGTGAACAAAGAATAAATTTATTTTTAATCAGGCTTAAGTGAGAAAAAAATTGCTCATTCACATATGTTAAACGAAAAAATCTCTTAAGTTCAGGAAAATTTTCCAGCCAGCCCTTCACCACTCCTCCAATCACTAGCATTGTCTCAGTTTTTATTCATATTATCTTATTAATGTTAATTAAATCTTTATATTATTAGTTATTAAATCTTTAATTTTTAAAGTTTATATTATCAGGATAGTATTTTTTTTACCTGCACCTTATATACTGAGTCTAAATAGCTACTTTCAACCCAGAAAGAAATGAAGTTTTTTTTATTTATCATAATCGAATCCCTGTCTATTGCTGTGCAGTTTGGAGATGTCCGCTATTGAGCTTGAACCAAATTTCCCTCTCCTGTACCAGCTCTCTTCTGCTCCAGATCTGTGGTCTTTTCTCCACTCGTGTCTCATATGTCATCTGTTCTTTCTATGTTCATCCTAAGGTACCCAAGCCTCCTTAGTTCATTCTCTTCAAGAGTGGTTTCTATAGGATGTACCGCAATGCTTGAACTTATTATTGTGTTACAGATTCTGTCTCTCCTAGTCTTTCCTTCAACCTTTCTGTTTTTGTTGTGTTTTTTAATTAAGGGTCAATGACTCCAAGGAGTAAAAAAGAGTGGACAAGAACGTCTATCTATATTTGGATGTCTTTGTTTTCTTTGTCACCACTCTTCTGTTGATAAAACCTTTCACGATAGAACATTCTTCCAGCTGCTCCCAGTTTTCGTGACACCTCTCCATAAATATAGCCACTTCTGATGATCCAGGCACATAGATATTTGAAATCATGAACCTGTTCCAAAACATGTCCTTTCAACCTAAATGTTCTCATCACTCAGTGGAGCTGGCAAAGGCAATAATTACGTAGAACACTGTCTGAGTTTATCTTTCCTTAGTGGTTGATCCAGATACCTATAAGGAAAGTAGGGGCTTAGGCTGGATTCATGGTATATACCATGCATGGCCTCAAACTCCTTGGAGGTGTTGTTTTTGAGTAACAAAATTAAGAATAAAAACTCCAACCCCTCGTGTACCTCATGAGTGCATAAATACCTTGCTTTGGGCTCTCTATAAGTCCTTGTTTATATAATCTCTTTTTGAGTGAAGTAGAAGTGAGATTATGAATTATTATTTTATTTATTTAATTATTTTTTCTATTAGTTCTTCAACGCATTCTCTGCTGTTTAATATAGAAATAAATGTTTGTTTTCCCTTTGTCTATATACCATATCTAATAAAGTTAACCTATGTTACCCTCATTTTCATTCTAATATGAATGAAATAGTAGTACCTGTCAGAACTATTGATAATCCAAATCATTAACAATTTTCTTATTTTAAAACTAAAATTGGAAAACATGTTAATTTAGTGTTTTTGATCTTTCGCAACTAATGTGGTATGACAAGCTATATATTTAAAAATACATATCATGCAGATAGATGTCTTTCTATTAATTTTATTTTTAAAAATCTTTTTCTTTATATTTCAGGTTGTTCAAAAAAATATATCTACCTTCTTATCTCCTTCTAAAAATACAGTATTGAAGTTGGAAAACAATGTATCCAGTCGTAATGGTATGACAGGAAATGGTTCTGGTTATGTAATACCCTCTGTTGAGAGAAAACCTATCTCCTTAAAAAGAAGTCCAAAAAAACGAAAATTTCAGGAAAGTCCACTAAAGGTATAATGGGATGTTAAAGAAATGGAAATAAATCACTATCTACAATCTTACATTATAACATAAGCATTTTTAAAATTAGTTTTTTTATATTTGATTGAAGTTTTAGAATTTTCTAGTTTTACAGTTTATTTATTAAACTTATTTATATCTTATTTGCAATGATTTAAATAATTATTTGGTTAAGTTATTTCTCAATTTATCGACCATATTTTTTTTATTTTGTTTTAATTATTTTTTAAATTTCAGAATACTGTGTTGAAGTTTTTTTCAAGTCCTGAAAAATCACAACTTCCTCTGAAAAATGAAATATCAGGTATTTATGAATTTAATAGGTAAAGAGTTATTACTTTAAATCATCACAAAAGAAATGATCCCGAACTCTTCTGCAAATCACTAGTTGGGAACACTGATCGGTTTAGTCAGAATATTTTTTCTATTATTGAACAAAATCTAGATGTATGATATTTAGTCAATCATTATCATAATTGAATCTTTAATCACTAACTTATCCTTCCAATTGTTCTTTACGGGTACTTAAAGTGGCCTGTTACACTAAAGCAAGAACAGTGCCTTAAGGTTTTTTGAAAATAAAGTATTTTCTTAATAAAAGGAATAGAATACCTGGTGCAGGTATTGTTATATTTATCTCTATTAGTAGAGTTGTTAGTGTGCTAAGCCTTTCTTATTATTATAAACTAATTTTCTTTAAAGCAATTTTTGTTTGTATAATGTAGAGATGGACAAAAATTAGCTATAGTTGAAACTAATTGCTAAAATTGCCATGGACACGGCCCTTATTCATGAATGAATCATTGATAAATAAATATTGTATCCATAACAATGTTAGCTATTAGTTTCATAGTTGCCCAACTCTGGTATAATGTTATAATGGCTACTAGAGCTAACAGGTGTCAATATGTAATTAATTTGACTCGCTATAATATCAATTTCAGCGTGTGGAAACTGTTCAACTGAATCAAATGATGAAACTAATGAGAAAAAAGATGATACTGACTCTGTTAACCTTGCTGAAGATTCGATAATTATTTCTCCACAAAAAATTAAAGTAAAGCGAAGAAAATGCCTTCTTGAAGAAAGCTCTTCAAAAAGGACTTTAAACTTCAAAGATGTAACCAACGATGAAAAGTCCAACAAAGCTTTTGATGATGATGATGATGATGAATCTGCATTTTTTAAAGCTTCTTTATTTTATGAAGAAAATAAGTGAGTTAGTTGTTTAATAGAATAATTTGTTTTTATTTTGTAGTTCATTTTGCACTATTTATTTTTGGTTTTAAGGAATTTTGATTTAAAAGAGTTACAGAGATGCCAGGTCATCAGTATTAATGATGGTGATAATGGAGAAAAACAACTAACCCTGAAAAATCTTGCCAAGAAGAGCACTGGCTTATGCACTCTGAGAAGCCCATGGTATTTATTACATATTTATTCTTTTATTTGAATACTAAATTTAAAGTTTATTTATGTTATAAGTTTTCTAGTTTTTAAAAATTTTATTGCAACCATTGGACCAATTTTTTTTTAAATATTCTAAAAAATGTTACAGGAAAGTACACAATTATTTAAAAATCATTAGAGTTATCCAAATAATGGCCAAAAGTTTCAAGTGTATTTTAAAATTTGAATAACTTTGAAAAGAAATGATGACGTGCAAAAAAGAAACAAATTTTTATTTTAAACATCTTACTAAAAAGTCCAACTGAAGCCCTGAAAATTCAATGTTTTCTTAAAATAAAGGCAACCAAAACCATAGAAATCATGCAATGTCAGTTTTAAATTACACAAGACATTGTCATACAGTAAAATTGGCTTGGCAACAGCCATGTCATGAATGATTTTTTCTCAATACTTTTTCTATTCCTAAAGAATCTGAAGTAAACTCCTACTCCCTCTTCATCCACTAAACATTCCATCAAAAAATATAGGTCTTTAGAAATTAGAAGCTAAAACAGGAAGCCATTAATAAAAAAAAAAAATTACTTTTTATTTTTACTAAATTGGTGTAAAAAAGGTTAGAACGGTGTAAAATAAATTAGATCTAACAAAATTTTTTCTCTATCTATTGTTTATTTGTTTTATAGTGTTGATTCATATTTCATTATTTATTCCATTATTCCTTTTGGTTTTGTTATTTCTACTAATCATCACTAATTTATGATATTTTACCAAAAATAATAGACTTTGTACAGCATCAGAGGGTAGTGGGTAGTTTTATATCCATTTCATGTCTCTTTGAGCATAATATATTTGCTTTTTCCCACCTCATTTCGGCACCTCTGGCTTCAGATCAAATTAGCTGATATTTGTTTTGTGGAGTTTTTTTTTCTTAACTGGCAGCATAAAAGCAGGGCAAATTTCAATCAAAATTTTGTCATCTTCGAATATTTTTTCACCGTTTTTAATGTTTTGCACCTCTGTACCCACTCTCCCCAAATTGAGTTAAAGTGTTGAAAATTTGTGTGTGAATTGAGTTGGTTTTAGAGAGTTTCTTTTGGGGATCTGAACGTTTTCCTTCCTCCTCCCCTCACCAATATTAACTGTTTTTAAGCATTAATGAATCAATTAAATTGCTTATCATTTATTTATATCAGAACAATGAGGGTAAAATAAGACCTTACTTATGGAGCTCTGATGCTAATGGAATTTTTCATTCTGAAAATAAACAATAAATAAATCCAAATCTTTTGAAAAGAACTAAAAAATATGATCTTTTGGTCCTGATCACAGTTAGCATACTGAGTTATATGTTTATAATAGAATCTATTATTCATTTTAACCTTGATTCTATTTACTAGGTCGGATCAATTTATATTTTATGAAGCAGCTATCCTGTTAACATCAGTGGATTGTGTTCTACAACTTAAATCCCCTTGGAAAAATTTTGCAGGGTTCCTGCAATATAAAATCTAGTAAACAACCCTAAGGTTTATATGTACATAGTTTCCAGTTAAACCAATCTTGAAAACAGTGTTTTGAAGTAGTAAATAAAAAATTAATAAATGGATGGAACTACTACGAAAAACCTTTTTTGGGACAGCATAGTGAGGGAATTGCTTCAACTTAATGATATTCCTCAATAACTCATTTCTCAGGAATAACTATTTAGCATACTTTTATTACCTCGTATGCATTAAATTAAAGTTGATAAGTATTTAATTATTTGTTTCAAGATTTTTTTTTGTGTTTTTTTAGGAATGATTGTCCCATTTTTCCTCAAGATATTATTAGTGTTAGAGGTGTCCAAAGCCCGGAAGGCTGGGTCGTAGATTGGAATGGATTGCTGGTAACACATCCTGATAAATTGATATCTGGCACAACTATTGTTGGTTCTGTCTATTGTATGCGGAAAACAATACTCTCTCATATTTTTAAAGAAGTAGGCGGTGGAACTAGGTACCCTATGGTACTTGGTTCTAGTGTACATCAACTTTTTCAGGAGGTAACTTTTTAAATTCACCTCCCCCTTTTTTTTAATATAACAAATGATAAAATAAATGTTGAGAAAATAGTTGTGTTAACTTAAAAGAATTATTTAAAAAATGTATTAACATTATATTGTTTAAATTAATTTTAATTTTAGTTATGATTCTATGACAGTATGTTCTTTCTCCACTTCACTCGTCTAGTTTTACTTATAAGATACTTTTTGTTGTATTCAACATTCAACAATGTTCTTGGGAGAGTAAGAAATATTGAAATTCATTTTGTAGGTCTACTGCAGAATTAATTTTAGCAAACAAGCAAAGCTTGAATCTGTTCTGCACACCCGAGTGTAACTTATCACATTTAAATGACTGTCTGATTCTCCCGACAATTTACCATTGCTTTGTTTATTTTTTCCAAATTGATGCTGATGAGTATTTTTATACAGGCAATAATTAATCCTTCAAATGAAATCCAGTATCCAAAAGAAAGTTCAGGAATGATGGAGAAATAATAACACTGATATGAGGTGTTCCAAGGAAAAGATAATATATTGAAAGAAGATAGTTGGCCGTATGAAGTAGATTGTCGGAGGATAGTCCAGGTGGTGGTCAATAAAGGTACCAAAATAGTAATAGAAAACTATTTATTGTAAACTAACGTTTGCCCCAGTTTGCAGGGCTTCGTTAGGGCTGTAAGAATGAAGTTCTGCTACCCCAGCTGTAAAGTGGGCCGAAACATTGGTTTACAATAAATAGTTCTCTTTTACTATTTTGGTACCTTTATTGACCACCACCTGGACTATCCTCCTTCAAAAGAAAAGATAATATTCTTACTTACTGAAGGTTTATCATTGGACTTACTACATAGCATTATTTTTTGGTTTCCTACTCTTATCCTCACCAACCTAACCTTTGTCTTTTTCTACAGATTCATTAATTTAATTCCATATTATCAGTTAATTCAATTTTATGCCCTTATCTATTGTTCTAAGTATAACACATTTTAACTATTATATTCTATATTCTTACGATAGTTTGTATTTTTCAAATTACAATTTATGCTACTACCAATGATTTTTTTTAGTTAGTATTATCTATAATTGAAAGATTCATCAATTTTTTACCCTTTGGTTATTAAATGTTTCTGTTTTAGGCTCTGAAACAAAAATATTTGAGTATTGAAGAAATAGAAAAAGAATATAAAAGAATGATTGATAGCAAAGATTTTATACTGAATATGTTTTTAGAAAAAATAGATTATGCCGAAATCACGAATAAACTCTACTCATTCATAGAACATATTCATAAATTTATGAAAAGATATATTGCTGGATATTCTGATTCAGATAAGTAAGTTCTTCATTTCTTATTTACTCCCTGTAAAATTTTAATTATTGAATTTGCAAAATAGGTTGTATTGCATGCTATGTCAATTAATATTGTGAGTTCACAAAGTTTCAACACTGGTCTCAGAACGAAATATTTATTAAATATTTGTATAAGGGTGGACTATGGTCTTCGAAATATGACCCTTGGGCATCAACAGACTGCTGCCAGCCTTTTTCCAGACTATGAACGTCTTTTTGGAATGCTTCGTGCTGAAGACTTAAGAGACCTCGTCGAAGCTGCCTGGTCGTTATCATGTGGAATTTCTTCCTTTTTAGGTCTCTATGCTCCGAGGAAACTAAAATAAGATGTTGATGGCTGTAAGGTGGCTGCGGCTGTATTGTCACTTTGAATTTGCTCCAAAATTTTGGGAGCGAGCAATGCATGAGATGGCACATTTTATGATGAAGAATCGTCTTTGATCAATGAGCAGACTCAATCCTTCAAATGGCGGAGTACTTCAGGGTGACAGGGTACGGTCTGATAGCATTTAAAAGTTCACACACTTTCTCCAAATCATCAGTTCGTCTTGTTGAAGATCTCCCAGTGAAGCCATCATCTTCAAAGTCCTCGCATTCATCTTTGAACATCTTGTGGCTCTTAAAAACAATTGCACGTGACTGGCTTCTTTTTTAGGTCTCTTGAATCTTAGCAATGGGTGTGCAGTGCTTTTGTTCAGCATTGCACAGAATTTGATCGAATAACACTACTTCAAATGGTGCTGCATTTTGGACTGTCTAACTATTGATGTCACTGACTCATGCTGCTCACGACCGGCCTGCTGCAGCGTCTCGGAGGCAACTGCCACTGGTGGTGTCAGTTAACTGTCACTCTCCAATATTCTACCCTGTCAATGAAATTGGTCTGCTTGCCATTCCCTACTCAGGAAACAACCTTCTCCTTATGTATACATAATTATGACTGATAGTCTGTGATATTTTTTTTTTTTTAATTTAAGCAAGAGTTGTGTTATTTATAGAAAATATTAGTTTTCGTTACTAATAAAGCAAAAAGATATTTACCTCTATTCTTCTTTTGTTTCTATATAGTGAATTTTTTTGTATAGTCTAATCACTATCATTTGAACTCATTTTAATCATATCATCATATCGCTTGTAATTTTCTTTAGATATGTTGGAGTAAATTATAGATTGTTAGCTCCCTGATTTTTTAAATAGTGGTTGGTCCATT
Organism: Halyomorpha halys; assembly: GCF_000696795.3. Taxonomy (NCBI): domain Eukaryota; kingdom Metazoa; phylum Arthropoda; class Insecta; order Hemiptera; family Pentatomidae; genus Halyomorpha; species Halyomorpha halys. The sequence continues at coordinate 19,482 of NW_027108519.1, forward strand.
GAAATAAAAAAATTATTATAATTAAATAGTTAAAAAATAATGACCAGTTTTCTTACAGGTATAAGTACATTAATTCAAAATACAATTGTTTTTTAATATTTAAAGCAGAGATCATAGATGGTTTGTTTTGTTATGGATATTTGAGTCTTTAACCAAAGAATTCTTTAAATCCATTTAGATTCTTAGTCTGAGAAGTGAAGGTTTTTCTTGAAGATATAACGGATCTCGCTGAAAGATGGTAGTCGGAAAGTACTAAGCCCGGGCTGGGCAGGAGACGCTCAATCCCATCCAATTTTGAAATTTTTCGTTTATATAATGATAAATGTTTGGTCAGGTGTTGTGTTATCTTATTGAAACAAAACCTAATTTTTATTTGCTGATTCTGAGCAACTTTGAATCACAGCATTATAGATTCTTTGTGACTGATTACCCTCAAGTTCTAAATTAATGCTTAAATCTTCTAGAATAAATTTAGAATGAATTATGCCTCCGTAATTCTGAAGTACTTAGAGCATTGTCAGAAAGACTATCTTCTGCAGATTGCCGCACCAAATGGGTTGGTTTGGTGACTGAAAACCTATGTTTCCAATAATAATATATCACCAGTATTCCAAATTTTATTTTCATGTTTAATTGAAGGCAAGATAAAGTGATGTTCAGAAATCCATTTAAAATAGTTTAGAGATTAAAGTGTCATCAAAGCATAGCTGACCATATTTGGTAATTGAATGGGTAACTATTCTTTCAGGATTGTATAGATTATGTTTTACTATCTAGAGCTTACCTCTTAGAGAACACATGGATGCTTAGATCCCTGTAACTGACCCTGCATAGCAGTCCATGTACCAGTACCAGTTCTTTAAGATTATTGTGATTGAACCTCAGAAGTGATAAGAGTTTTCATAAATGAGAAGAACATTCCCTAAAGAGACCAGTTATGAGCAGTATAGAATTGGGTGAACTCCTGTAAGGTGTTTATTTGTTCATAAATGTATCTAAAAGAACTAAACAATAGAACAAAGATGTTCAAGGACTAGTTAGCCAATAAAATAATAAAACTATATATTCATGCATGCTTTTTGTATATAGAAAGGCACTTGTTGAGTAGTATATATATCCAGTATATAAATTTTAGGGGCAACAATTGGTCTGGAGAAATTGTCGAAACTCAGGATATTGAAGAAAATATTTATTCTCCTGTTCTTGGTGTAAAAGGGAAAGTTGATGCTACAGTTAGAGTTCAAGTTGGAAATAGAGTTAAGGTAATTAACTATATTATGTTATTTGTTATTTAAAATCTAATTGTTTTAGACTAAAATGTTGAATGATTCAGGTGGATCATTTAATGTAATATTTTAAATTATGGTTCAAAGTTAATTTTACTTTTTTTTCCAGACTATGCCTCTAGAACTTAAAACTGGTAAAGTTTCTTTTAGCATAGAACACAGAGGTCAGGTGATTCTTTATTGTATGCTCCTTAAACAGATGGGATACTTGGTCGATTCTGGCCTTCTTCTGTACTTGAGGTAATAAAATTATATATTGTGAAGTTTAGTTAAGCTTGAGAAATTCAGTCTGTTTAAATCAGTGGTTGGATCCTTGGGAGTCAAGTGGGGGAAGGGTTCAGAAGCACATTTTTTATGAAGAATTAGTGCTAAAACTGCTTTATTGATACCTTAACGGGTGTTAGTGTTAGCTGAAAGGTTTTAACTGATTAATGCTCTATTAAAGTGTTAAGATATTCTTCATTATTAAGATATTCTTCATGGGTGGATCGGGTATGGTTCTAAATCTGGGCCACGGATTGTCCTATTTCTGTCTTAGTAGGCCGCTGACTACTATGGGTTGGGAAACCCTGATTTAAATACTTTACTACATGTTGATCTGTGTGAAATTCTTCAAACCTTTTGTCTTTGAATCTCCTAGGATTATTTTTAGATAGTATTAATATAGTTTCTCTATAGTTATATACCCTCTCCTATCATGGAATTTACATTTCATTTAATTAGGTTTGCCATTGGTTGAACAATCAAAATTTCAACAGAATGTCACTTAATATGACCACTTTATTCTATCACTAAACACCTTTAAACACACTAAAAAGCAGAATAAATTCCTGTTTTTTTTTTTCTTTTCTTTTTCTTTAACCAAGTCTGTAGGTAATAATGGATGACTCCACTCATCTAAATGATATGCTTGCCTTTAGGTGACAAGCACTAATGTATTTTTATTCATTTAACAAACCTTACCTCGACCACTGTCTGTTGTACAGCCATGACTTTGTAAGTTGTAAAGTAAAAACACAATACAATCTTGATAATCCAACAACCTCACGATGTCAAGGGCAGAACATTAAGACTGGTCAGAGTGAAAGAAGCCTCAAATTATGAGTGAGGGAGTTAAAAAAAAAATCTGGTTTGGTGCACCCAGTACACAACATTCACTTACTCCCCCCCCCCTCCTGAAAGGTGTAAATTCCAAATAAAAATTTTTGATTATTCTGTAAAAAATCATATTTCATACCACAGTTTAACAAAATATAATAAAGCTGTGTACATATAGTTGAAATCAGTCATCTACATATAGTCTCTAAATTGCTGGCTCTATCCCTCCTTTTTTTCTTCTTAAGTTAATTACCAAATTCTTTTAAAGTTCATATTTATCCATTTTTTATTACTCTAAATGACATTAAATTATTAATTTTTAAAAAAATTAACAAAATTAAAGGTACTTTAGAGGAAGAATTTTTGGAAATTCGGGATTTAAGCTGTGTCAAGGCAACTTCAATCACGAAATCACTTAGCTCATAAGAAAGATCACTTGATTGTACATTAATTTACCAACTTAAATCTAAATAGCCAGAGCCATTTTTGAGAAAATTTAAAAAATGTGTAAAATTGATTATATAAAGTGGCACTTCCTGTAAGTCTATTTTAACAATAAAAGTTTCTAAAACACTCCAGGTATACGTACACCTGTCCTATCTATGTAATTTCTGTTTTGTACAAATTTTCTTTTTTGAAATGGGCTATTCATACACCCACAGACCATTTTGAGACACTTGTTTTTGGCTCAGGGGACCTAAAAATGTATATATCTCCCCTTACTATATATTCCATCTGTAGGTAAGTAAACGTAAAAATTTATCTTTGCATTATTTCAACTTTAATTTCTTAATTTCATTGTTTAAATGGGACTCTCAGTATTCTGCTATATTTGATAATCCAAATAAATGTTGGTCCCATTTTGTTGCATTATCGAGGTTGTACAGTATTAAATTCAGAAGAACCTAATAACAACTATTTTTTTTTTTAATATGTACAAAAAATGTCTATTCTATAAAGTTCTATTTATCCCATATTGATACTACAATACTTCCTGTTTTGTAATTATGTCTTTTCTTGCTTTTGAAAAGAAAGGAAAAAAACCTCATCAAAATTCTCCAAAATCAGTGGATTTGTATGTAAATTGAATAATTAAATTATTTTATTTCAGTTCTGGAGTTGAAATGAAGGAGATAAAATGTGAAGAAAAAGAAGTGCGAGATTTGACATTATTAAGAAATGGGCTGTGCCATTGGCTTATTAAATCTACTTCTGTTGAAGCTACAGACGATTTGACTTTCCCTTCACTCCCACCTCCAATTAACCGAAAATCATGTTCCTCTTGCCCTTACCTCGTCCCTTGCTATGCTGCACTAAGGTAAAATAAATAATTTAATGCCACTAGTTATAATATGAACCAAATTAGAAATAAGTTTTGGTTAACTTTTTAGGGAGAAAAATTTGAGTGAACTGAAAGAAGGAAATTTACTTTCTGGGTTTGGATCTGCTGCTACTAAGCATTTATCTGACAGTGATATTAAATTTGTTTTTCATTGGTTGAGTCTTATCTTTCTTGAAAGGGGATCTTCAAAATCAAGTCTTTCTGATATTTGGAATGTTAATCCTGAAATAAGGTATTGTTTCTTCATGTTCGTATTTTCAATATAAAGCACTAACTTCTTAAAGGATATATATTTTCTTTTCTTTCATTCTTAAATTCATTATTTAAAATTATTGAAATTTTTGTGAACTAATTAATTTACATGTCTAGATAAGTTTTATGTTTAGTATTTTTATCAGCTGGTTGGTAAGTTGTTGAGATTGATAAATATAACCGTATATTGATTGATAAATATAACTGTGATTTTAAACTTGTTTGAATTCCTTTGCGAACTTTAACTCCTCTACTGAGATTTTTTTTTAGCTTCTATTACATTTACAATGTCAATATTATCAGCCTTATAAACATTCCTGAAACTGTCTTTGAAAAATGTTAATATGCTACCTAATGGATAATATGTAACCTAATCCCGTTTAAAACTGGTTGTTTAAGTGCTTTATCCTCTTTTTGAAGTTGGACCAAATCAAACATTCTAGTATGGTTGCATTGTTTTTTCATCAAATTTTTCATAACTTTATCTTCGATCATTTTATTTTTGTTGAGTTTTTCAACATAAATTTTTATTTTTATTTCCGGCAATGGGTCTGTTCTAAGTTTTTATATGTGTTATCCTCCTCTGGTATCACTTTCATTTTTCAGTCATATTCTTCTTTTTCTAATACAGCTACTCTCTTCGTCTTATAAGATTTCATAATCAAAATTTGGGGATTTTTCTTTTTAAATTTCATTAATGATATCAAATCACCCTTCCATTTATTAAAATGTTTGTGGATATTATGTTTTAATATGATTTTTATGGTTATATCTATGTCGCTAAAAATTATTTTCAAATCAGTGATCATCATGATAATATCCTTTCTGATATTTTTAAGAAACAGGTTAACATAATCATCAAGACATCAAAAATTAATAATATTAAAGTGAAATTGAAATTCAAAGTGAATTATTATTTGCTACAGATTAGACCGGATTACGTTTATAGAGGATCAAGATTGTGATTTTAGAGTTTTTTCTAGATTGTTATAAAACCTTCAAGATTGTGTTCATTGATGATATGAGGGGTCTCGCATTAAAGGTTTGGTCATGGTCTCGCATCAGTTAAACTCTCTCTGCGTATTTGTTCAGGAAAATAAAAATAATTTATTAATGTATGTACTTAGCAACACTGTGTAACCTTCCCTTTTTGCTTTTCTATTCTCTCTATACTGCCATGTTTGTTATTATGTATTTAATAAATTCACCATCTTCTCATTGAGTTACTTTTACCATTCTATCAAAATAGCAGTATTCCTTTTTATGTCAATATCAAGCCTGAGTGAAAAATATGTGTATATGAGTGAAAAATTTTATGATTTTAAGGATTTAGGCGATTCTTGCCATTATAGTGGTCAGATGAGTTGGAGGAGGGTCCTTTACCTTTTTTTTTAAGCCTCTGCTCTAATAAATTCTCTGAATTTAGTAATAATTTTCAATAATACTTTTATTTATTTTGAATTTTGTTTCATCATTCTAATGTCATATTATTTCAGAGAAAAGACTGGAAAATGCCTTGCCCAGATGAAAGTTGATTCTTGTGTGAAGGCTGATGGTGTGCAGTTTATCGCTACTTTTTCTAAAGCTGATAACTCTCTGTTAGAAACAGAATTGACCACTGGTCAGCTGATTATTATTAGTAGTGAAAACCATATTGCTCAAGCTCTTGGAAAAATTCAGGAAATTTCACCAATGACAATATCTGTCATGTTGGATAAGTTAGTTTTAGTTAAATAGTAATTTTTTTTTTTTTTTATCAACTTTGTTCTTATGGCTTTGTTTCAATATTTTATCCAGTTGTGCACTTTGACCCTTTTTTATATCTGAAGTTAAATAAACTTATTATTAAGGAGTACTAACCTATAATATTTCAAAAAACAATTACAATATGCACATATATATCTACAAAAATAAATTTAAAAAATATTCAACTGTTAAAAGAATTGAATGTCAGCTTACTAAATACTATACACTGTATCCTTGATAGGTTGTAATATTTTAAGAGTTTCCGGTTTTATTTGTTATTTTTTAAATTTTAACATGCTTTTGTTTTCTTGATTAATTTAAATATTCTTATTTTCATTTAGGCACATCAATAGCGATAAACTTATGACAATTGATTTGTACGATTCTGATGGCACTTATAATATCCTCATGAACAACCTTACTATTCTCATGGAAAGTACTGACAGATCTGCTGCACTTAGGGATTTAATAATTGATTTGAAGGTAACTAAGTTCAGTTAAAATATTCTTGTATGGATTGTTTTTGTTTATTTATTTTTTTTTTATATTTATTAATGTTTATCTATTGTTATTTATTATTTATATACCAAATTTATTATTTTGAAAAATCCTACCATGTTTTTCAACCTATCTACTTTTTAATAACACTGTTTTTTTTAAATAAAATCATCACTGATATATTATTATTTCAGTCAATAAGGGATTTGTATAAAACTATAAAATATAGGGGTTCATAAAAGACAATCTTAAACTGTTTTTTATTTTTTTGGGGGGTGCTGAGCCAAATTTTGGATTTTACTACCTTGAATAGAGAATAGAAATACAAAAAAATACCAATCGAAATTGAAATTTTTTCAGTTCTTTGCTTTTATCTTGATAGATGTAGTCGCTATGACAAAACAATCTATATACAACATTAAAGATAAAAAAATTTCTACAAGTTCTATAAGCATACATTACTATGTCAGGAACACAGTTTCAGCATTAGAGCATGTCCTGATATCACAAAAAATCAGCCCTGTGCCCAAAAGGCTAATTTTTTCTTTGGTTATTTGCTAAATTTTTATTTTTTATATTATATTAAAAAATATGAACTCAGGTTCATAAAATTTTTTATTTGGTAATTTGTTGTACAGTAAAACCCAGCTTATCCTTCCTAAATGGAACTGAGAAATCTTCTGTTAAGTGGTATAGTCAGTTGATTCGAGGCGTATAAAAGAATAAAGCTCTGTTACTAAATTAATTCATATATTAGTTAAAACTAAAATGCAGCACAAAACTTAATAGGTGATATTAATATATTATAAAGATAAATTTATTAAACTAATTTAAAAAACATTCTTTTGGTATCTGATTTAATTTTAGTGTACAAATCATTTTTAGGTTTTTGATGGTTACTTTTATTTATTTTTTGACAGATAATCAATCAGTTTTTTACCCTATTCATTGCCATGTTTATCTGTCTTATTTTGTCATGTTTTCAGACCATTATGATATTTATTAAATTCACAATGTTTATTAAATTTATTTTTAAATATAATGGTTTGGAAACATGATAGGTAAAATAAGATGTGGTATATGATGCTAACATTAATGAGGAGTAAAAAATTGTCAACTATCTGTGCATCCAAAAAAAAAAATAATACAAGGTATAAAATAAAATATTCAGTTCAGATTAAATTGTAACTTTTAAGTTGTTTTTTTTTTAGCCTGTAATTTGGCAGTATTGTTTTCTGATTTTTCATTTTAATTGTATTTTATTTCATAGATTCCCACATTTTCTGCAAAATTAAGTTCAAAAATTAAACGAATCGGAGAAGATATTTTTGCTCGATTGAACAAAGAACAGGTTAGGGCTGTTCTGCAAGCTATCTCTGCTGAGAATTACATCTTAATAAAAGGAATGCCTGGTGCAGGTATTGTTATATTTACCTCTGTTAGTAGACAATAGGTGTAGTTTATGTTCTTGTATTACATAAAATATTGAACACTTACATATTTACATAAACACTGAATTGATGGAACTGCACCTAGTAAATATAATCGAGGTTATAGCATTGTGAGAAATAAGATGGGCTTGTAAGGTTGTAGGGCTTAGTAATAAACGTACTCCTACAATGTTAATTAACATTGGACCGATGGATAGACCAAAGCTTAGGTGGGAGGTTTGTGTCAAGACTGATCTTGTAGATTTTTGTTTAGTCAGACGTTACTGTATGGATGTGTGGACAGCAATTAGTGGCTTCAGCATATAACGTTCAGGTTCACTAAAGCTTTTATTATTATTATATTCTCATAATGGGAACTACTGACAATGCGTTTGGAGGTTATGACAGCTATTCAGTGGATGAAATAAGAAATACCGCATTTTGTGATGTTCCTAGATCTTCTTTAATCAATTAATAACAAACCTTTAATCTTGACTATCAATGATACAGAATTTAGGAAATTATGGAATTATTTTATGTAGTATACATAATTAAACTTTAAGAACACATTGTAAAGAGAAATTAATTGAGTATCTATTTATATGCTCTTTTGGTTCAGTCCTTACCATGATATTGTTAAAAAAAAAAACTGCCTTTTTTTTAGGGTTAGTTATTTCATCAAATACAATATATCCAGTGTTAGAATACATTTATTACAAAAACACTATCATTTATGCTTCTTATAACGTTTAAAATTGTTTTTTAAATGGCCATTTTTAATTATTATTATTTTTCATAGGTAAAACCACTACTATGGCTGCTTTAATAGAACTTTTAACCAGATTGAGGTTAAAAGTATTGGTTACAAGTTTTACTCATTCTGCTGTTGACAATATTCTAATAAATTTAGTAAGTTTAATTTTATTGTAAATAATTTTAATAAATATTTATATTATTTTATGTTGGTGTAGTTGAGAAATAATTCAAATATAAGTATAATGAATTAATTATCCACTTTCTCAGAATAAACTGATGACAAAGAGTT
>NW_027108519.1:28228-29906 GCF_000696795.3 Halyomorpha halys
TATTATTTTATGTTGGTGTAGTTGAGAAATAATTCAAATATAAGTATAATGAATTAATTATCCACTTTCTCAGAATAAACTGATGACAAAGAGTTTAATATGTTAATATAATCATTAATTCCTTCATTTGTTACTACAAAACACTTATTGAAATATGTGCAGGTTGGCAAGGTTAAGATGCTTCGATTAGGTCCAGAACACAGGATACATCCAAAACTGAAGGAATATACTGAAAACTACTATCTGCAGTCCTTACAGGAAGTAAATACTGCAAATATTGAAAAAATCTTTACAGACAAGGTTTGTTAATTATTATTATTATTGAAATATAGTTCTAATGGTGTAAACATTAAATATTTTCACTCCAGACAAATTATAAATAATAAATTTTTAATATGTTGTGATGACCTAATTAATCGTAAGAAACCAAAAGTGCAGCTTCAAAAGACATGTCATTTTCAGTTGTTAATAGATGACTCCAAAACCATATGTTCTATTGAAAAACATTTCGTATTTGTTTTAAAAGTAATTTAAATTAAATACAATATGAAACAAAAATGTGCTCCAATTGTTACTTCTAAATACAATAAACGTTAGAACCTTCAATGTCTAAGCCAAAAGATATTAGCTTGTACAAATATGTCAATGTTTGTTATTCCAGTAATTTTTTTTATTCCCTTATAAATCAAATAGGATATTTGTGTCAAATAAAATATTTATTTCTTGTTGTATTACCTAAAAATACAATAAGACCCTCCCCTCCCCACCGCCATTCCTCGTCCAAAATATACTAAATAGCAATTGATAAAAAGAGAAATTTCCGTTTTCTGAGGTAGAAACCTCAAGCCTTCACAACACCAGAAAATAGTATTTGTATTTTATGGTAATTAAAGAACTAAAAAAATATCTAAGGGTGTCCGTGTGAGCAGAGATTTGATGGATAACGGTTGTTTGGTTTATTTTTAATTTAATTAAATTAAATGCCCAATAAATGAATACAAAATAATTCCTGTTCATTGTTAGCTGATATAATTGAGAGTACTCGGTTCATTCATGTGTTGCTTATCTGGATCTGCATATTTGATTGTTCTATAATTTTTTAATATTTACAAATTAATGAAAATCAAGAAAAGGTTTTAAGATAGGCTTATCTGTAATAAAGTATCATTGACTATTATGATGTTTTATATTACCTAACTATATAATGTTTATTGTTGTATGTGGAATAGTGATGGGGACATGTGTTTTCCATTATTAATTAATATTAGTGCATATTATTAAGTTCAAAATTGTAACAAACACAAATTTAATTTTTTGCTTTTGTTATCAGGATGTTGTTGGAGTAACCTGTTTTGGATGTAAACATTTATGGGTCGAGAGGCAACTTTTTGATGTGTGTTTAGTCGATGAAGCTGCTCAAGTTTCATTGCCAGCTATTCTCAAGCCAATATCTCTGGCAAAAAAATTTATTCTTGTTGGAGACCCAAAACAGCTGCCTGCTTTAGTTTTAAATGAGAAAGCTAGGTAGGTTGTTGGTTTTTTGATTTTATTTAATTTGGTCTATTGTAGTTAAATACTAAACTTAATTTTGAAATGTTTTATTATGCATTCCCTCCATCAAGTTTGGATTTGGTACTGAAATGCAGAAGGTAATCTTTTTGTTGGATCGCTTAATCAT
>NW_027108519.1:29956-31959 GCF_000696795.3 Halyomorpha halys
TAGAAACAGAAACTGATAAAATAATTCTATGGTTTAAAATATCATTTTTTTCTATTATTTACTGACAAATATATTGTTCATTCTCCGATTTTGTGGCTATTTCAGTTATAGACCTTTTTAGGAATGATCGACCATTTGAATTTGAACAATTTTATTTTTCTGTTATTATTCTCCTTGAGGCCAACATTTCCTTCTCACTTTGAGATTCTATTCATTAATTGTTATCAAGTTTAAAATAAAGATCGTTTTGTCAGTCCTTCACCCTATCACAAAGCTTGAGGCTGAAACTTTGTAAGTTAATGATACCAGTTCCTTTTGTAGTTACCCTAAATTTGTATTTAACATTGGATACTATGCTCTACATAGGGTTTATAATCATAATAGAGATGATAATTGTGAAAAATTGAGAATGATTCCAGTATTTTTAAATAGGTCAAGTTTTTATTAGAGTTTAAAGCGATGTTTTCTGTTGAAAATCTTTTTTATTCAAAAAGTTAAGATCTGATCACTACTAAATAAATATTTTCTATTAGAATTAATAAACTAATTAGGACATGTCATTTTATCACTTCTTAGTTTTATAAGTTACTCCCTAAAATAAGACTTTTTTTAAAAAATCGATATGAAATTTATAATATCAGCATATTATCAACGAGCATTCCCCGAACACAAAAAAAATAAAACAAGTCGAATCAATCGACTTTAATTTTTAAAAGCATTTGATAGCTAAGTAGTACCAAATTAGGAATCACCCATATATTAGTTACACGTCAAGGAAAGACTAATGAAATTACTCTTTGAGGAAAGCATTGATGGTTTCTTTCCTCAAAGAGTAATTTTATTAATTAATCCAATTTTAAAGTATATCTATTCATATACACTATATGAATAAATGTATTCTTACAATACAATTACATATATAATTATAAATAATGTTATGAAAATGTGTTGTTTAGTTATTCCAGTATTTATTAATTGAAAAAAAAAATTATATTAATGTTGAGTTATTTCTTTCTGTATTGTTCACATGATGTATTGATTTTGTTAGAGAATTGGGACTCGGGATATCACTATTTGAACGATTGGACAGGCCAGCTGTTACGTCTCCGCTTACTATACAGTACAGGATGAATCGAGTAATCAATGCACTTGCAAATAATTTAACTTACAATGGTCAACTGAAATGCGCCAATAAAGAAACAGAAGAGCTGACTCTTTCATTACCGAAGGTAATAAATAATAGCTTCACTCTTGTTAGGTTATTTTATTTTAAGTAAATATTTTATTTCTCATTTACCTCCTTGGCAAAACAATCCAAAATAAAGGAAACAATTATAAGAAATCGTCTGTAAAAAAATTTGTTCTTGAGAGTTTAATTTAAGAAAGTTACTTTTTTGTTTACGAGAATGTGACTAAACAATGTTTGACCATTTTTCATTAGTTTAGAACATCTACTTTATCAAATAAATTAATATTCTGTTAGAAATAACATTATTTTTTTGTTTTGGCAAAGAAGATCAGTATATTATATCAATGTTTTTTATTATTAACTCATATGCTGTTTTGCTTGAATAGTGGTACAACTAAAAAAAAGTGTTTTTCAGATTTTTTTACTTAACATATTCCAAAAATAAGTGTAGTGAAGGGGGCGGCAGATCTTCATTTTCTATAATTTTCCACCAGAGAACAGATATGCCAGTAGTAAACTGTACTTTAATCTTTCTTGAACAACAGAGTTTAGTTGTTTCATTATTTTCAAAAGGTTTTTTAAAAATAGTTTTATTAAATAATGACACATATTACTTTACTTATAATAGCCTAATTTTGTTTTTTTACTCAAATTATTTTAAATATTTTTCACTTTTGAACTTGCACATTTTCATTTTTTGATTATTGTAATTAATGATTTATTTTTCAATGTTTCTTTAAATATTGTATTTAATATGGAAATATAACTTGGTTAATTTGAAGATTTTGTTTCTTAAAAACTAGCATATGGTAGT
>NW_027108519.1:32539-79282 GCF_000696795.3 Halyomorpha halys
AAAGTTACTTTTTTGTTTACGAGAATGTGACTAAACAATGTTTGACCATTTTTCATTAGTTTAGAACATCTACTTTATCAAATAAATTAATATTCTGTTAGAAATAACATTATTTTTTTGTTTTGGCAAAGAAGATCAGTATATTATATCAATGTTTTTTATTATTAATTCATATGATGTTTTGCTTGAATAGTGGTACAACGAAAAAAAAAAGTGTTTTTCAGAATTTTTTACTTAACGTATTCCAAAAATAAGTGTAGTGTAGGAGGCAGCAGATCTTCATTTTCTCCCAGAGAAGAGTTATGCCAGTAGTAAACTGTACTCAACCTTTCTTGAACAACAGAGTTTAGTTGTTTCATTATTTTCAAAAGGTTTTTTAAAAATAGTTTTCTTAAATCATGACACATATTACTTTACTTATAATAGCCTTTTTTTTTTTTTTACTCTAATTATTTAAAATATTTTTCACTTTTGTCCTTGCACATTTTCATTTTTTGATTTTTGTAATTACTGATTTATTTTTCGATGTTTCTTTAAATATTGTATTAATATGGAAATATAACTTGGTTAATTTGAAGATTTTGTTTCTTAAAAACTAGCATATGGTAGTATAGCATTCTCATTAATTTATGCTAATGGAGTGTTAAAAATTAGATTATGTAGCCCATATCAGCTTTGTCTGACCAATAAAATAAATATCTTCTAGGGAATTCCAAGTTCAGCCCCAGATTGGTTGCAACAAGCTCTGTCAACTGATCTCAGAAGGTCTGTAGTGATTATAAACATAGAAAATAAAAACATATCTGATTCAACTGAAAATCAAGAAGAAGCTAAAATTGTGTCAGATATTGTTGATGCTCTTATGAAGGTATTCCTATTTTTTTTTTTAGATTTTATGCCATTATGCTAAGATAAGGTTTTAATTATGTATGCCTATTTAGTAATACTTCTTATTTCACCTTCATGATCTATGTGTAGCTATAGAGTTAGAAAAAAATTCTGTTATCACCAGTAGATAGTGTTGTATTTGTTTCATTATTCTTCGTCTATGTTAGAATTCTTTTCTTAGGAGATTTGGCAGTTTGTACCTTAAGGTCGCTTTTGAAACAAATTCTTAGTAATTTTGGTTAAGTTATTTTTTACATAAAGTGGTTATGTTTTAACATAAAGTGCAAAAATAAGCATTCACAAGATATTTTACTTTTTTCATCATTTTGATAAAGGCAAGAAAACAGATGAGGCTCAAATATGAGAAGTTTATAGTGCTGATTGTTTAATAGTGGGATTAGAAAGGTAATTGGTATTGGTATTGTGTATTTTGATCTGCTACCAAGGAACAGAACGATCAACTCAGATATTTACCGCCAAAAAACTTATTAAATTGGAGGAAAAAATCAAAGAGATAAAACCAAAATTGGCAAATCACAAAGGAATCATATTCCACCACGAGAACATACAAAACAAAATTATTGGAGCTTGGTTGGGAAGTGATGTCTCTCCCATATAGCACTGATTTTGCTCCATAGAATTTTAATTCACCTTTCTACCAGGAGATATTTATTTGAATCAGTTATCAGAGAAATCTCATCTCCTAACTATTAAAATTGAAAAGATTTCTTAAAATATAACTATAACTCATATTTTTATTGTCTGCATTTAGGATTTTGCTTCTTATAGTGTTTTACATGGAAGCTTATCCTAACCAGTAAATCTAGAAGGTAAACCCAGCTTTACAAGGAAGTGTATGCGAAACGTTTCTCAAATGACTGATTCATTTACATTAGGTTGTTGTACAAATATTGGTTTATTAAACAAAATAAACTGTACTTTTAAGTAAAAAAAAACTTTTCTTTAATTTATAGTTCAAAAACTATTTTAAAAGAACAATTCCAAAAAATTCAAGCAGCAAAACATTAATCATGATCCCATATAATTTCTGAAGCATTATGGTATCCATTGGAAATTTAAAAAAATGTTTCTTACAGTAAATGTGGTATTGATTGAAAGGAAAAAATGTTGATACATAACACCCATTCTAGGGTATGACAAGGATGCAATGAAGACAGTATTTCAAAGGGCAGTTATATATTTAATTAAAAAGTCCTTTTAGAAGTTGTAATTTGAGCTCCAGATTTGTAGATCAGAATAAACGATGTTTCTCATAATGATTATAAAATAAAGTTTATTATTTCAATATAAAAGTTTTCGAAATTCATTGATAAAATTATAGAGTTAAGAGCTATATAATTATTTTACCATACAGCTTGTTTTATAAATTATAAGTAATATTGATCTTGTTTTTATCATTGAACATATTTTATTCTTATTTGGTAATTTTTATGTAAAAATTTATACTTGTATTTAACAGGGCGGAGTGGAAGGTGAATCAATAGGCGTAATAGCTCCATACAACCGTCAAGTATTACTGTTAAGATCTTCCATAGAAGAAAGTATCGAAGTCAATACTGTTGATCAGTATCAGGGAAGAGATAAGGACATCATTATTTTTTCCACGACCAGGTCTAATTACTCTACGGTATGTATCTTTGATAGTCAAATTAAAAATCGTATTGTACAAGATTTTTTGGCCTTGAGAATGCTTTTTAACTGAAGGGAAGTGAATTATTTAGAAATAAAATAATAGTGATCATAATAAAAAAAAAAATGACCTCTAAATAACTCCATCAGCCCTAAATGACGGCAAACATATTGGCGAGTTGTCTATAAATAATGAAACTTGGTTTAGCTGTTGGGTTCCTTCCAAACCATTGAATAAAATTCAAGGCTCTTCTGAAAATACATTAATATACTTTCTTATATGCAAGGGACAGAAATAATTGCAAGGAATAGTATGCACCCAACTACTAATTTATAACTGTATATTTCATTATTTATAAGTGACTTCACTAACAACTCACCAATATGTTTAAGGAGATATGCAGTTCTGTTACTTAGGATGTATGGGTTTATTTCAATCAGTTTTTTAAAAATTATTTTTTATTCAAATTGAAGGCTCTTCTGTGTGCAGTTCAAAAAAAGGTTACAAAACTACAGATAAACAAATTTAATTCACTCAATACAATCATTTGTCAGTATTTTTAACTCAAACTGTTTCAAAACAATCACAAGATCTCATTGAATAATTTGCCCCATCCAACTTTAAAATTAGTAGACCCGTTTTCTCAAAATATACCTACAAATGAGCATGTTATGAGGCACTTTTAAACCTGTTCCTTTTGGCTCCACCGTAGTCTGGTATAAACATAGTGACAGTCCAGTATATTAAAAAAAACAAATCATTTTTTCTAACATTTCAAATTCCTCTAATAAAAAGAAAATTGACCTAAGGGGGTTGTTATTAATTTGAAGTGTTGGGAAAAGATAGTGAATATTTTTGTTCTAGGCTTCACTATGATATTTAAAATTTTAAACTGAACCAGGCAGCAATTAGCATATTTTTTTAGATAGGAAATCAGATATACCATCAAAGGAATATTTTTAAAATTTCTATATTTTATGTTTTGCTTATTATTTATAATTTTATATTATTTCAATAGATATCGTAGGGAGGAGTGGATATGGTAATATATGATTATTACATTAATCTCTAAAGGGTAGAGATGGCCAACACAGTTGTAGAATGATATGATGGTAGAACGTTTATTTTAGGGATAAAGAAGAGCAGTTACTCTATTATTTCCCAAAATATATAGTTAAGCAGTACCATCCATTTTTAATAATTTGACTAAAAATTATCAGATCACATCAAATGTTCTCTACTGTTGAGGTTGCCATTTAAATAATACAAAAGAAGGAATATTTTGACCAGACCTTTCAGGATCCTATGTATGGGAGAAATCAGATCAGATGGCATTTGTAGAGTTTCCATAACAAAAAGGGTTTGTTAATAGAAAAGATAGAATTATTGATAGAAATTAAAATACTCTATTGAAAATAAAAGACAATAGCTGTAGAGAGAAAGAGGGGGGGAGATTTAAAGATGTTTAAGATTCAAAAGATTTATAATTGTTTAATTTTTTTTTTTGTATTAGCTCTACAGACCTGGTAGATCTTGGGCTGCTGCTATCCAGTTTGCTGCAAGCTTTGTTGATTCTGCCTATCCATCTGGTTTTTGGCCTCTTGCCTACTATACTGGCATTCATTGATGTGTTAAAGCGTCTTGATAGATTGCTTCGAGCCATGTGCGCTGCCCATATTAACCTCCTTGCCTTCATATCATGATACTAATTCACCAGTACCTGCAAGCAGGTCAATGTTAGTTCTCCACCATATGTTAAGGCTCTGATCCCAGATCGCTCCTATAATTGAACGAAGGACTTTCTGATCTAATCCCTCAATTCTACTTTCTAGGGTACCTGTTAGAGCTTGTCTTGCAGCTGTATTTCAGAACTGGCTTTATCATGGCATTGTATTCCCTTAGTTTCAGATGTTTATACATTTTTCTTGACAGAGAGGCTCTGTTCATAGATGGATTCAAACCTGGGTTCTTGGAGTTGGTATCACATTCTTTACCTCAGTGCTGCTCCACTCCCTAATTCTTTAGTTATGTTGATGAAATTTAGATGATAGGTAAAGTAGTTTCTATAGCTGAGATGTGGAGTGGACTTGATAATGGGGGATCAAGTCCTAGTGTGTTGTGATAGTTGGCTTACTTGCAGTGAATGTGGCCGCCCTCTGGGCTATGTGCTCTCCACGCCACATTTAGCCTCTTGCTCTGCCAGACATGTTCTCTTGACTAGTGCTTGTAATAGAGAGGGCTAGAGCTTCCTGCAAAGTGTACATATCCCATCTAGTCGGGGACTGGATCCATGGGTGATAGTTACCCCTGTTCTTCATAGATAGTGCCATGGCTAGTGAGCTGTGCCTTCTTGGCTCTTTTGACAATAAACTTATGCTCCAATATTAGGCCCCACAAAATACAAAACCACATGCTTGTGAACTGAATAAGGAATTGAGGTCAAAATATGCAAAGCTAAGTTTATTATATTAATACATTTTGTTGAGATACCATAATAACTATTATAATGGTTGTTTAAAGGTGATCAACAAACATGTTCAGATAGAAAAACGACCTCCCTTACACTTCTCCCACTATGATTAATCAAAATGTTCTTGCCATAGACGATAACAAGTTTGTCAGATTAGCTTTAAAGATTATACTGTACATAAAATATGTAGTATATTTGAGATAAATTTTTGACTAATACTATTTTTATAATAGTATGTTTAATACATAGATATTCCTCTAATCACTTAACATTTAATGGCAAATCATTTTTCAGGGAAAAGATATTCTCGGCGATTGGAATCGAATGAATGTGGCAGTCACAAGAGCCAAAAGAAAATTAATTATACTTGGTAACTTAGATATCCTTTATAAATATGAGAATTTTGCTAAGCTGCTTTCTTTTGTAGAAAAAGATAATATTTTTAAAGTAGTTTAAATCTATTTATTAGTAATTTTTAATATCCATTCATTTAACTGTATTTTGGCTGTGAATATGTAATACTTAAGTTTTTAATAGTAAAACATTATTTCAAGTACATTATAAATTATTAATTTTGATAATTGTTTAAAAGATTACATAATTAATTAGGAGGTCCATACAGAAATGTCTAATTTTTTTCATTAAGAAATGTTTATATTAAATTTGAGGAAAATATAAATTTAGTTAGTTCTAATAATAGATCAGTGATTATTCATGTCCAATAATCTGTCAAATTTGTCGAAGTAGGTAAAAAAAATCAAATGTACCATACTCAATCTTGGTTATTTGTTAGAAGGTTAAATGTATGTATCAATAAACAAAAATAATTTTGTATTCTTGAACACCATATTGTATTTAAGCCTTTAGATGTTTTTATTCACTAATCTTAAATGTGAATCATAATCTTTCTGTAAATGTAGTATAAAAAAGACTGATTACATAAATTTATGCATAAGTTTCATTTAATTGCATAAATTTATAAGTTAATGTATTTATTTAATTAGACCTAAAGATTAAAAAAAAAACTGTTTCATATAATCTTTTTACTTGAATAAATACAGTTTGTATTATATTATCTATAATGTGACATTGTTTCCATCTTGTAAGGTCATATTAAAACTTTAATTCTAAATAGAAAAAGACTGTTTTATTTATCATTTGATAAGATTTATATTATTAATTTACTTTTCCAAAAGGGGATTTTGCTTCCAGTAAAATACAGGAAACAATGCGTCATTAATAGGTCAATTATTAATACAACAACTTGAGCAATGTTAATTGAATGTAACAATATAATGGTCCATAACAAATCACATACACATTTATAAATATATACATTCTTAAAAACAATCACTTTTAAGTTCTTGTTTTCTCAAACTTAAAGAAAAGTTTTAAGTCCTCATTCTTGAAATTACCATCCAAAAAGAAGATCCATTGCACGAGACATAACAGAGTTATCTTTTTTTGGAATGTTTTCGTCAATTTGTGCCTGCAATGAAAATAAACTGCATTAATAGAAATAAAATATGATAAATGTATAACTGAACCAAAATTCAACGGAGTACAGAAATACTTATTTTTTCATGGCACTCAAGTCTTTTTTAGCTTTGAAAAAGATATTTCACATCAGGAAATATATTTCTAAAGTTTAACTGAAACAACTTTGTCTGTCCTTGCAGTTCCATCAGAAATTTGTTGTGAAAGCGATAAAGTTTTTGAAATATGAGAAATTAACCATGACTCATACAGAATTCTTCTGTCTTTGAACTTTTCTCTCCATCTTTCAAAGAATCCCACATAACTTTATTTAGTACCTAGATCACTGACAAACAAAGAGGAGCATTTTTTATTTTGGTCTTCAATCCACATTGGAAATATTTTCAGCTGTTGTTCTTGCCTTATCAGCCTGATTGTGAAGCGAACAAATTTTAGTCCGAGTATATCGTAAACTTTACTATTTGTTATCCTTTTCCAAAACGGTTTAACACATCTGATTTCATACTTAATGAAACACTTTTTCTTGTTCTGTTTTTTCAAATCACTCTGCACTATCACATTTTATAAGGTCTAAAACTGATAAAATATAATGAAGAATTTACTGCTACGAAGTAAAAGTTTACACTGATGTAATTTTAAAAATGAAAATAAAAGTGGTTTCCAAGAACAATGATAACAAACATCAAATGGTACAAAGTTAACACAGATAATGCCATAATAAAATATGCTTACATTAAACGGTTATTGGGCCAACACAAACAAAGAAATAGTAACGGAAGAACATTTTTTAAACGTGATTACTTTAACTGAGACATATGATATTTCTTTATAGCGATATTCTTTTTTATCAAAAAAAAAATGACAAAGTAAAATTATAAATACAATAAAACAATTATTAATAATAAATAAACAAAATTATACCAAAGGCTGTTTAGAGGGGCCAAGATGCCTAACACGAGAGGTGTTCAGAGGAGATGTTACCATACTTGAGTTAACAATATCTTTCTCCGCTTCTGTGATTCTTAATTCTGGCTACAAAAATAAATAAATCAGATTACATACAAGTGTAAAATTTTTATAAGATATATAAAAAATATTAACTTACAATTCTTCTCCTTTCTGTAACCCCAAGCATTATATTTCCAGCCACAACCCTGGTGTTGAACCCAAGGGCTTTCCTAACCCCAGCTCTATCTTCGTAGCGAATCATCATCCAATTACCACCATTGGGAGGATAGGAATGTTCAACAACTCGTCCACACTAAAAATAAATTATAATTAACCCATTTTTATGACTACTGTTCTCATTTAAGGGAAAAAAATTGTCAGTAAACATATCTTTAATGAAGAGAAGATAGTTGATCGTGGATAATATATATGAGAAGAACATGGTTAGGGGTGTGGTCAGAATATAACACAAATAAGTTGAAAGAACTTATTTGTATTATATTCTGACCGCACACCCAACCATCTTCTCCTGATAAAATTATTATCTCTAGTTCAGTGAAAAAGTTAACAAGCATTTGAAAAGTTATGCCAGATTTTTAATAATTTTCAAAATTATTTGAAAAAATGTGAAAACATAAATTTGTGACATTTTTTCACTCTTTTTTTAAAAATTGTACCTTTATAATACAAAACCTACAACAGTATTTTATGAGATACACCTATTATTAATCAATCAATCAATAATGTAAAATGTAATATTTGAGAGCAAAATTTAAAAGTAAATTTGTATTTTTAACTTAGGTATAATTTACCTGATTAAACATATTAAAAATATGAGAGGCAGCTGCAGGTGTGAAACCAAATACAACAACCCAAAGGCCATCTTCATCTTTGAAGCTGTTTTCCCCTCCACTTCTGCTTCCTAAACTTTATTTAATTTTTAGAAAAAGACTGACAGTATAAATAAAAAATAATACATTAGAGATAGTATTCTATTTCTGTTAATTTTGTTAAAACGGTTTAAGATTAAACATCTTACCTTGTAACCCACCCAGGGGAGAGGACCGAATTGTTTAATTTTGTAGGAGATTCTGTTTCATCAAATAAACTTTGAGTGGGAGGTCCATTGAGGCGTACTTTAGTACTCCTGTAATGAGAGAAATTTTTTAAAATGAGTAAATTTTAGGAATTTGTACAACTGGGAAATATTTAAAAAAAAAAAATTAAACTTCTGGTCGATTAACATAATAATATATAGGACGACAATAATCATAAATATAAATTATGAAAACAAAGAATAAAATGTAGTTTAGTAGGTTATTTGAGACAGATTCTAAACCAAACCTGCTATAACTTAAATAGCAGTTAATATTTCATTGGTTGATTATTCATCAATTTGGGTATAATGTTTTTTTTTTCGGAGCCTCTTTTATTATTAAATTTATATAATACATACATACAAATGACAAGTGTATAATGAGGAATACAAGTCTCATTAATCTAGAATAAGAAAATAGTTGATATGAGAAGAACTAATGTAATTTTTTTTTTTTAGTTTTAAATTATCTCATGATTTGTTGTCCTAATGATATGAAACATTGATAATTAGTAATGAACTACTGATTGGCAGACACCTTATATTCACTTGTTTTTTTTCTCTGTAATATTAAGAATTAAAGGCTTCATTTTTATTATACATTTTACATGATCAAAACTTTTTAAACTACTATTACGTAAAGATTATAACTTGATTGGCAGACACCATATATTCACTTTTTTTTTTCTTTCTGTAATACCAAGAATTAGAGGCTTCATTTTTATTAATAATACTTCATTTATTTTATCTCCTTACTCATACAATCCACTTTATTTATTCTGTAAAAGCGCTCAAATAATTCTTAAAATATCTTTATATACAAGGATTATCAGAATTATACAAAAGTTGAACTTTCATAGATTATGTTTATTTTATTTATGAGTATAATGTTTCATTTATTAGTTTATAAAGGCCTTAATTAGAAAACAGCTTACTAGGCTGTCTGTAGCTGAGGGACTTTAGATGTCTACCTTAGCAACCTAATTACTGCAGTGGCAAATGTTCGAATCCAGTCTGGGAGGGGTCGACATTTTGTGGTATAAATTCTCACAGAATGAAACCTTGATCGCTTACCCCAAACCAGAGTTGGACAACTATGAGACTAATAGCTAAAATTGTCATGGATACAATATTTATTTATCAATGATTCATTCATGAATAAGGGTTGTATCCTTGGCAATTTTAGCTATTAGTTTCAACTAGCTAATTTTTGCTCATCTCTCCCTCTAATATAGTTAGAGTAGGATGGTAATCTATAGATACACCCCTCCCAATATGTCACAAATGACCGAGTAGGGATTAAAAGAAAACAGGTTACTTCTGTTCAATAAACAGATATTGAGAATATACCAAGCCATAACATAAAAATATTTAAAATTATTAACTAAATGATACCTACACTTAAAGAAATAATTACTTGGAAAATAAAATAAAAATACTGAATACTGAAAAAAAAAAAAAATACTGAAACACTAGTGTGTTTCAATATTTTTTTTATTTGTTCCTACTAAGAAAAAATAGTGGTACAAGATAAAAGAAAATCAAGCATTTCTACTTTTTAATTATTAATGAAAATTCATAGTTCCATACAATATTTCTGAGTAAAAACATTTAAATTCTCATGATAAAAAAAGTGTATACAATTAATTAACCTATTGAATTCAGCCCTGATTGGTGAATAAGCTTTCATTCCAGGAGGAGAGGTGACATTATGTGTTTCCCTTCCGCCAATTCTTGATCTAGCTTCCTCAGATACTTCACTATCTCCGAGTAAAAATGATGGAAGATATGCTGATGGGGGAGTGGTTGGTGAAACTTCCATATCTTCAGAATTTCTTTCCTGAAAAACAAAAAAAAAATTGAAATGTTTTTAAAATCAATCATAGAAACCTATTATTATTTATTTATGAATCATACATCTTTTTAAAAGTGCAGTCACCTTCCATGATTACACTGCAGCAGGTTGGAGTGTCAATGAATTAAATATTCTTAAATAATAGTAATAAGTGTTAATAAACTTACAGGTTCAAACTATAAAGTTATTAATTAAATTATTTGTAGACAATAAAAATCATAAAATATAACCTTAAAAAGCTGATCGTCGAAAAAGATAAGCTGAATCGTTAACAACATAAACGGTTACCCAAAACTGCAAAGTAATATAGTCCATATCATTGGTGTGGAATGGTATTTCATTTCAACCCATTTTGTGATATCAAGACAAAAATAATTTGGAAACTAAGTCTGGAACACAACAAAAAAAACCCAGCCTGGACTGGATTTGGAAGTGTCGCTTCATATTCCTCTAAGATAATGCTTTAATACTTTCGACCTCCATGGTCTTAAATTGCTACTTATACTTCTATTATTACTGCTTTAGTTACAGCTGTCAACTTCCATTCGCTCAAAGGGGTTGATCAGATGCCGAACGGATGTCCTCTGCAGAATTTAATTTTTACATAATTAATTAATGTAAGGTAATAAGTGGAAGTAAAATCAACCCTAATGACATCACATGGTCTGTATAGATGGTAAATCATTTCCGAAAGTAGACAGTTTCAAATACCTCGGCTTCATAACATCAATAAATGATCAACAGACTGAGATAGACAAGCCTAAAACAAGCACAGAGCCTTCTCTGCCAAGAATTCTGAAATCCTGAAAAATCTCAAGAAGTATGAAACTAAGGCTGTACAATGCCATGATAAACCCAGCTCTGAGGAGAAGAACTAACAGTGAACTGCTTGCAGGGACTGATCAGGCAATATCCCATGACATGAAGGGAAATAGATTAAGATGAGCAAGACATGTGGCACCAAGCAATCTACCAGGACACCTCTACACAACAAAGAATGCCAGTATAGTGGCAAGAGATTAAAACTATTGAGAAGCAATGAAGTGGAAATGGTTTACAGTAATAACTAGTTTTAATAACTTCAATTATATCTTCTTTTTTTTTTTTAATATATAATAATTGAATATAATATCTACAGACATAAACTTCTGCTGTCATACAGAGATTCATTGAAAATATAAAATGGCGCTGTTCTTGGACAGCGTTCCAGTTCTCGCTAGTAAGTAAAAACTGGGGGATTTGACAGAAAGGTTGTAAGTAAAACGATAACTTCTAAATACCTTCAGTCCCAAAAGGAAAATATTAATTCCAGCATTCCTTTTGCTCTGAAAACGTTTTAATATACAACGACACAATACTAAATAAGGACTTAATAAGCAGATTTAACTTACACCGAAGTTGCAAAAATTTCTATAAAAAGCCTCCAAGTTCTTATTTCGGGTAAAACGAAAATCACAGTCATACTTTAATTCTATTGTACTCATGATAAACGGCCAAAATAATAGTTATTCAAATAAATAATAGAAAAGAATAGGCCATGTGGCTCCATTGTTAATTCACATTAAAATAATATATGTACATTTGGTTGACAAGATGCTTTATTAACAGTTGAATATGAAAATTCAGATATATTTAACATTTCTAATATGTCAATTAGAATGTGATCGAAACTACCAAAGCTAATTCATACAGTTGTACTTGACTAAACCTAGCTTCTTATCCTGGGGCGTACTATTTTGTAATCGCTATCCTAAAACCTCACCAAGAGGTTCCCTAGTCAGCGTCAATTTTGTATTAAGATTGAGGCTCGAGTCTTATTACACTTTTAAAAAATTTCTTTGGAGTATTGTTTTCATTCATGATAACATGATATAATTCAATCCATCCTCAAATCAGAGACCCTAATAGCTGAGATAATATATTCATGGCCAGTTTGAGGACATTATCCTTCACTTTCAAAGTAGAGAAAGAAAATAGTCTTAACCTTTAGGACAGACGTGGGTTGGTACGATAAGGCTGCAACGCTCGGGTCCAAAAAACCAGATTCCTTCAGAGGAAACAAATCTAACTGGCTTGTGACTACAGCGGCGCCGATTCGAATCCGGCCAGGGGGAAGGTCAACTTTAATTTCTGTGGTGGTCCCACGAAATGAAAACTTAACCCACTTCCATAGTTAGAACAGGGTGGTACCCTGTAGATAATCCTCCTATACGTCATAAATGACCAGTAAGGAATCATAAAAAAATATATTAAAAAAAAAAATGAAGTTCCTTCAATTCAACGAAGCCAAAATTCTCCAGTTAACTGATCCTTTTTCGGCCCGAATATTCTCGGTACAACTATATTTTCAAAAAACCTAAAGGCGCTGTTCTTCCCTGAAGCCACGTTTAGCATCCCTAGAGAACAGTAGACAGAATAATAATTTAGTGGATTCTGACTTAAGTTTCTCGAAACTTTTTCAAAGCGTCGAGAAATCAACATTAACTACTTAATAGTATAGTACATTCAACTAGCTTTAATAGATATCTATTTACATCTAATATTTATTTTCTCAAAATGAATTCACTATTAATTTTTCGTAATGAAATTTAAAAAAAGTGTACTAAATAAGCTATGTGAAATTTATAATAAGTGTATGTAATTAACTTCTTAGATTAATGATTTATTCTGATGGTTGTGACAGCTCTTTTAGCGCTCTTATGTCAACAAATTTATTTAACTTTAAATTATGTTCTATTAGGTTTTTTTTAGTGTTGTAAGTAGTTTTAAAGTTCTTCGAGCTTCGAATGAAAAATTACTATTTTATAACAGTCACCACTTTTTAGTACCCCTAACTGGAATAGTAGATGGTTGGCAGCTACATCAATTTCGATTATTAATTATATGTAGTATTCATTAAATTAATAACAAAATTAAAATGAAATTATTGTTTTTGTTTTCTTCTCTACCCTTCTTTCCCTGGTCAGGGTACCAAAGAAAGTGAAACCCCAAGTAAATAAAATTCCTTTTCAAAGCCATTCAATTATTATTTTTATTTCTATACTTCTTATGAATGAATTTCGACCTTGGCGGTTAAAAATTAATGGTGTTTTTATTTTGGTCCATCTATTTCTAGACTCGCTACTAAATCACTCGTAAAAATAAAATAATCTGTAAATAAACTTTCAACTGGTCGTGACATTTATTCAGAAATAAACGAATACTAAATATTAACAGTATGTTGAAAGATTTGGTTTAAATTGTTACTCTAAGTCCTAAATATTTACCTTTGTAGGGAAACGATAATTCATCTTTTACTGGTCACTTGATATGGCAATTACTTAATTTCGTTATTTTCCTATTATAATAATTGCATTATCATCTATTCTAAGAAAAATTGAAGAAATGCCTGCAAAGTACAAACAAATATAATGCAACTTCCTTTCTATTTATCTTACTCTTCATAATAACCTATATTTCAAGCCTAATGATTCGTCCTTCCAAAATATTAACTACATTTTTGGAATAAAGGTGTCCAGGAAAGTAGTTTTCACTTAAGTAAGTTAAAGCAGTGGATATGATAAAATAAACTTGATATTGGATCAGTTTTACACTAATCTCCAGTTTAGTACGGAATCGGACGAACCGTTTTCGAAATCTAGGCATGGATGAAAATACTTTTTCGTGTGGGAAAGCAGTGGATGAAATTTAAAAAAAATTATATGAGACAATTTAAGCACCGACCAACACAATCCCTTAAAATAACACCAAAATCAGGAATCGAAAAAACAGTAGCTATAATCCATGAACAAGGGCTCCTTAACAGATGAGCAACCAAAATCGTACTTAGATGTCGAAAACGTTAATGCGAGTAAAATAGATGTTCTATATTTTTTCGTTTATTCTCATTTTCATTATTAAGTTGAATGATACTTACAAACCATATTTTTTTATTGCTATCAAGTATGAACTGGTTTTCGTTGTCGAGCTGTATAAATTGATTGAAACATCTTAACTATATATTACTTTCACTTATCAATATATTAAACTTATAATAAGAGAAAGTATTACTACGGTGCAAATTTTCGATGAAAATACATGTTTTGAAGTCTCTTAAGTGCAAATAGCCAAGTACCACAAATGTGAGAAAAACTTAGCTAAAAAACGAAAAGTGGCACAAAATTGAAATTACATAATCAGGACAGGTGTATAGTCTGGGATGTGACGGAAACTTTTTCGTAAAAAGCGACTCACCATAAATGCCATTTTATAGAATAGCTTTTCTCAAAAACGGTTCTAACTCGGTACATCGACATAAAATTAGCTGGTCTCAAATATCATATAGGTTTTATCCTCATTAGGGATATTCATGATGTGTTAAATGTAAAATGTTGTAATAATAGGATTGTGAGCAGCCCTATTTAAAGTCATATTAAATGCATAAGAGCTCCTAGCGGATTTTTTTGAGCAACTTGTTTTATAACCTTTACTTCACAAACTTCATGTTATTGTTTACTTCTAACTTTTCATTAAAATAATTTATTGCAACATGCCCAAAGTAAGTGGAAAGTAGAATTTTTGTGAAAGTTTGGCTACTGTCTTGTTGATCTTCTGACTTGTGAGGAAGAGAATCAAGATGAGCTAATTGTCAACTGTCATTACATTATTATTATTGTCATCTATAGCTTTATTAGTTATAAAAACATCCGAAACAATACAAACACAATCGAAACACAAAACACGGGCAAGTAACCTAACACGACAACAAATAAAACGGTGACAAAGCTGGTCTGTTGCGTGACGTCATTATCCATTTAATAGACCTAGTAACAGACTCTCAACCATGTTATATGTTAACTAATCACTAAAGATAATGAATATCCGTCCGAAGTACCTGTAATTTTCTTTATTAGAAAAATCACCCATCATTCTTACAAGTCATTAAAAATGGATAAATATAAACTATGAAAGCATTAGATAAATAACTTGATAAGATAAGAGGACTAATGTTTTTTTCAGGTTGAATACACATTTACGGAGGTCAGAATAGTGATTTAGAGGTTATATTATACATCATTGGATAAAACAAAGATTTAAGCAAAAAAATCAACAAAGAAAGTTATAGAATGTAAACCGCATAAATTACAAAACTGTTTTAACAAGTATTTTAACTGACGGGCGCAAGCGCAAGGGGTTTTCCATTTCGGCAGCCTGATAACGTTTTCTCGTCACCATAGTAACTTTTAATTCCACATATGTATATATGAGCCTTTTAGCTGACAGGATAACTCCATAAAACCATTCTTAGTATTTTCAATGTTGATTCTATAAAAGTTGATGAACAACAATAAATTGGTTAAGATTATAATTTTTTTATAATAACTTTTTGTATATAACAAATTATAATTTTTTGTAATAATACCAAATACTATGATTTGGTTTTTCTACTATAGTTTCTTCTGTTTTGAAGCTACTGAGGATTAATTTCATATCAAAGATTGCAAGTGAAAGTTGTGAGATGAACGCATCCCACCATTTTTTTTTTATCCTATGTCCCTTACTAAGCAGTAAAAGTTCCATTTAATGTACAAACCATATTTTAAAATTTAATGATTTTTTTTTTTTTTTAAACAATCAAGTTAACTTTTAAACGAATGGTTATAATATTCCAGAAAAAGTATAGTTTTCGAGTAATTCGAAACATTTTTTTTTTTTTTTTTTTTTTAAGTTCGTAAAGTAATTGTTTACTTACTACCAAGGTAAGAAGAGTATTGTAATGTATTGGTCAAATCTTCGATGTGCCGGTTTCAACGAATCTATACGTTTTAGAGAACCATTAGTTAAAAACATTTTTTTTGGCCATTGGTCTGTCTGTGACACTTTTATCTCAAGAAGGGATGGACTGATTTTGTCACTACTTTTTCTGTTTCGTTGGATTTCTGCTCCCGATCCAATAGCCGTAAAACCTTTTTGTTCTAGACTAACGCCAAAACAGATCAAACAAGTTTTATGAAACTGCTTAAACATCACATTTTCATATGTTCATTTGAAAGACGAATTATCTACAATAAAAAAAATCGAACGGTAAGGATCCTCTCCAATATCTCCTTCGATTCGTAATAAACAAAAAAAAGCCTCGTTAGAGATTTTCTTTTTTTTTTTTTTTTTTTGCATTAGCCTGAAAATATATGTGTGAAACGATGTGAATGAAGTACAAGAGATACTCTCTATTTTAACGCAAATAAAAATATACAAATTTAATATGACTTGAGAAATTCATATGTATGACAATCATACAAATTTTAGTTATCCTTGTCATATAACGGATATAAATTAAAACGAGGAGGCAAAAATGAAATATTCGTGAGCGATATCAAGAGATTACCTAAATGGTTAACAGATGACTAACCAAACAATTTATTTCGCAGCATGTGTGAATAGAAAATTGACAAGCATCTCTGTTAAAGCATTTTTAAGTATCAAACCGACACAGTTAGGTTACAGGAGATTGGAAGGTTTACCTATGGGTAAACTAAACGTAAAGTAAAAAAACAAAAAAAAAATAGTGTTGCATAGCAGTTAAATCAGCTTAACTACCGCGACGGAAGGAACAGCTATCGTTAATCATACTGAGGTACTTCAGTTACTTGTTTGTAGCAATAAACTGGTTTGGAAAATTAAATGATAGTTTTATTTGGAAAGAAATTAACTGATATACCAATCCAGGTCCAACCTTAAAGGATAATATAATGGAAGGAGACTTGATAGAAAAAGAGTCCCTTGAGAACATCTCAAATGGAATCTTCATTATCTGCCCACGGTGTAAAGGAAAAGGTATAATGAAACCTTTTGTACTAACATAACCTTAATTTAAATCTCTTTGATGCATTAAATGTCTATAAAGCTATTTATTAAATTAATTTATCTAACACCATAATCCTAATGTTTACCTATAAGATTTTGGAATATGAACTGTATAAAACATTAAATAAGAACTTCTAGAATTATTCCTTCATCCTGTGCCCTAAACCCTTTATCTGTCATTCTCCAAAGGGCTAATAGCTGACAAACCTCACTATTTGGGAAGGGATTAACATTATATAAACCTTATTTTCATGGTTTATAAACAAATTATTAATTTCCAGGAAAATCTGTTAAATTAAATGTCTAAGCTTAGTTAAATGTATATAGTGTTTAATAACAAATAAAAATATATAATATCTGATTAATTCGATTAACTTTTTAAATTTTAGGATATTGTGAAGAGACAGAGCTGGATAAAGACCTACTCCCCGAACTTGAGTCAAGTAAATTTAGCCTAAACATTAATTTAATACAGAAGAGCATTAATTAATTGAATATTACATAGGCTTCCAGAAAAGTTTAATTAAAAATGTTAAAATAAATGAAATAATGATAATAACCTTGTACATTAATAACAATACATAGCTTAAAAATTTAAAAAAATAATAAGTCAATTAAATCAATATTATTGATTCATATTTTAATTGTTTGAAATTAAATTTATAATTGCAGTTATACCACTTTATAGTCAATTAGTCTTAAAATAATCATTTTTATTTATGTGGAAACTTGGTTCTTACAAGTGTTATTTTTACTCCAGTTCAATATTAATACAAATACAATTTGTTACAGGTGAATTTACACTACCCGTTATAGGTTCTCCAAAAGCAGCATCATCACCAATGATGAGCAAATATTCGCTAAAGGTAGATTAAGAAGCGTATTTATAGCACAAAAATCATGCATGGGAAAAATCTTTAACTAAATTTAATGTTTTATTAGGAAAAATTTGACTACCGACTGCCGAACTTACTTCCTGAAGTCCAACCTAAGCCAAGAGCAAAAGTTAACAGCCATCTGTGAGTGTATGTTGACTCTTCTTACTATTTTATAAAGTCGCAACTAGTTTAGAGTTAACTATTAATAAAATTAAAGGAACCATTATACCACAATAAATTTTAGTACTAGTTCTCTCACAATCTCACTACTCTCAAATAAAACAACTTAATTACAGAACATGGAAAATTTTTCAAAGTTCATTATGAAAACCAACCTTGATCTCAGTCCCAGCAATTGAAAATAACAAACCTTCCAAAAAATATGGAGATATTAAATTTTGTGTAAATGTAATAGTCAAAACATTATTGCGAATGAAGTCTTATCATTAGCAATGAGAAACTGTTTTACATTTCAGTACATTTTATTCATTTATACGAACGACTTTCCAAACATACATTTTCAAGTCCCATGTTCTATAAATATATATAACATTTAATAAATCTTCATGACAAGCATCAATGCTAAAATAAAACATAATGCTAAAAATACATTGAAATGCTATTTAAAAAGGATGTTCATGAGATCACAAGCAAACAATTGAGGGGACAAAAAGGATCTGAATGCCCTGAAATGGGATACTGCAGAAAAGATAGAGGTAGGCTACACTACTTTATTAGATAAAATATAAACTATAAAGTGCAACTGTGATAATTTTTCTCCTGCACTCTTCAGTTCGAAAATTATATCACTTTTGAAATATTAACTTAAAATGGGACGAGGAGACTTTAAGATACTTTAATAGAGCAATATTTAAAAAGCGCCTAGAATTGAAAAAAACGCATGAAACCCTCCTCTTACTTACCTGACTTTTCAAACAAACAATTAAAGTGATTAGGTTAGTCGATGTATGAAATGTCATAATCTTGCAAGAGGAGTCATAACACAAAAAAAGGCAATCCTTCCCAGCCGGGATGAATAACAAAACTTTATTTTTGTTAAATGAGAAATAGCCAAACCGCAAAGGCCATCTTATTAATTATTGAGCCATTTATCCTTACCTGGCAAACATAGATTTAAAAAAAACTTTGCAATACTCATTCAATGTTACTCCATACAAATATTTTTTATTAGTCCACTTTAATAAAATTCCTTATCTCATATACTTTGTTTATATTAAATGATTTGACAATACATTATTTAACATTAAATTTTAATTAGATTAAAAAAGTAGTTAGACTCCTTCAATATCCAAATAAAACCATTATTACAACTGGTATGTTTTAGTTTGGATTTGTATGTGTATGTGTATCTAAGAGGTTTTTTCTTGAATCCTCTAAGTTGATTTTATCACTTGCTATTTCAAATTATTTTTAATCCAATTATTATTACATATCAATTTTAATGATCATGTCTATTTAGTGTTACCCTATTTCTTTCACATTAGTTATTGTTTTTAAATTAACTACATTTTTGATATTTTGGGTTATATAAATGGATTTGATGAATTTTCTTATGAAATGCCAAATTCTAAATTTTAAATTAGTTAAAATCAAAACTATAACTATTGATAATGCTATGTTTAACAAGTCTAACAATGAGCATTCACATTTTTATTATTATTATTGGTTTGTATTGATAAAACCTTACTTACAAAGTTTTTGAGGTTTAACCCATGCAGAAATTTATCAATTCATAGCTCTCAATGAATTTAATATGTTACAGGAATTTTATTAAAGTTGATATATAAAGTGACAAAATATTTTTATCCAGTAATATTGAAACATTATCAAAGGGGACTTATAATGATAAGATGTTGTCCCATTTGGAGTTGTGTTGTTTTAGCCAATTCAGGTAAATAGTCAACCTGTTGCTTATTTCGAGTTAAGTCGATTTTGAGGAAATTTGCTATTTTTCCATTTTTGTGTTCAAAAATTTTGTTTAAAAAAAAGATGTTTGTTACAATTTAAGATGGAACCTAATGTTTTTACAACACAAAATTATCCAAGTCTCTCACAAATTATTATTATTCAATAATAATATAATTCATGATTTGGATCATCCAATTGTATCAAGGAATATATAGTAAAGAGGATACCTTTTTGGATTAGATCCAACAGAACAATTTTTTGTTCTGTTTCATTACTTCCAAGACATTAATCAGAGATTATGTGCCTTCAGGAGACCACCACCAAGTCGTGGGAAAAATAGTGACACTTCAGAGACAATGGTGGACTTGATAGGTCATCAAGATATCGAACATCCATTAGAATTCACAAGGGTAATGAAAGCACAGCTCGTTGCTACAGACTGGTAAGCTAAATTTTATAGACATAAAGTCTTCTATTTCTTAATAACTTCTAGAAATAAAATATAAATAATTTATTAACCTTTTTTTTTTTTTAAAAAAAAAGTAATTTAATTAAGTTATATATGAAAGGAATATTTTTGGCATTTCATTTATAATTGTGGAACTCAAATATAATATAATATATATATGTTTTAAATGAATAAGCAAGTAGTAATGAATATTTAACTAAAAATGAAAATTATCCTAATTTACTGACAGAAACATTTTAAAGTTAAATTAAATAAGAAATTCTGCTTAAGGAACAAAAAAAAAAAAAAAAAAGTTTTTATTTTAATATATAAAAGGACCGATCAAACTAACTCACTGTCATACAGTGATCACTATATCTGAAAAACTGCAGTTCTTATGAAGATAAAATTTGTAATGGCAACTCCTTTATGGCAGTCAAAACTATACAACCCATAATCAAATGTAAAACAAAACAAAAAATGTAACTTTTGTATTAACCATGTAAGATCCACCAGGCCGATAAGGTATTAAAATAAAAATTATAAAGAATATGCCAATGCATCCTAAAGCATGGTATGCACACCCTCCTTTGGAGTTGGAAAATTTTGATGGAGATGCGTGTTTCACTTGGCTTTGACTAATTCTGATATTATGAGCAATTTACTTTGTTTTGATTGGAAACATGAAAAAATGATAAAAACAACTTTTTTTACAAGTTTATGTTTTTGTGTGGTTTCGTATGTTATAAGATATGAATGTATTTATTAAATGTACATCGGTATTTATATTAAAACATGAATCCATTTAATATTATTTTCTTAAATTCATTTATCAGAGCACTAAAGATATTTTTGTGTCAGACAGGTGTCTGTCGCCTGAAGGTCTAAATTGCTATACTTCCAGGTCAGGACCTAAAAAAATTGTTCATACAGGGGAGTGTTAGTTCGATGTGTCCATTAGTAGAGATATTAGTCTAATGTAATTATTTTTAGATGAGGGATTCACATTCTTAGGAAAATTATAAAACGTTTGGGAAACAATGCTTAATAGAATAGATGACTGGGTCTGGAAAAATTTGAATTTTTAAGTGGTTTAAAAAAATTATTTGTTAAACTTAAAAAAAAAAATTAGTTTTTCAAATTGATATAGGCACTTACTACTTGAAGGGTAAGAAAATCTCTACAAACCAAAACTAACATAATATAAATCTCACAAATACAAAAAATTGATCCAACTTTATTTTAAAATATTTTGTCCAAGTTTCCATGGAATAGTGTCAAATTCCACTAGGAATTTAAAGTTTTTGATTCAACTCCAAGTAGGTCTAACAAAATCTTAATTATAACCAAAAAATGCTACTTTTCCAGCTGCAATTTCTTTGTTAAACATTTAAATTAAACTTTAAAACAGTTAAAAACGTTTCAACCATAATTTAGACCTTTAGAATGGTTTCTATAATATCATTACAAAGGAAGAAAAAAAAAAAAAAAAACTCGGATAACTGGACCTTAATAAAATCTATTCAACAGGAATGATCGAATAACTGGAATCCAAGGTGCTGTCCACTTGAGTAGAATTGAACCCGAATTGGTAATACACGAAGGAAGAACAATAAGCAGGACCATCTTGGGCGAACTGGGGTCCCTCAGGTCGAGGTGCGTGAGGGTCGCCTGCCAAGCTGCTAAGGAACTTTATAAACTCAGTGGCTTTGTATTTCGACCGGTGAGATTATATAATAGATCCTGATCATGATTACTTTTTCTAAAATAGTTATTTATTTAATGGTAACGGAATAATTCAAGAAGTTAATTAATAAAATTTACAAATTACACACTATGGGATAAAAAATAAAAGATTCAAATGAACTAAAGCATATTTATTCATATACAAATAAACAAATGGATTTTTAACCTATAATACCTCGAAAGAAAAAAAAATTAACAATATGTTTTTCCGAATATTTAAAATTTAAAAAAATCATTTTGTCACTCTATAATCGTCTTGTCATAGCAATCGTATTGTAGGATACTTATATCATTTTTTCTGACATCGAAAATTCTTTGAAGGTGTTTTTAGAATGGTTCATTGATTTTTATACCTATAAAATGATTTAAAATTTTTTCTTCTAAATCATGAGGTATCATAGCTTAAGCGACAAAATAGATATTTTAAAAATTAAGTCATCCGAATATTGAATTCTAATTCATTAAAATTAATATGTACTATATTCATGAATCCATTTATCTAAGTATAGTAACTTTCCAATTTCAGAAGCAACTAATTTTTATTTATTTTTTAATTTTAGGAATATGATGAAATTGTGAATTCTCTTTTAAGTAGAGCAGCAGATAACAAGCGCATAATTAGAGATGAGGCTGACGAAGCACTAGCTATTATATCAGCGTACACACCTATACAACATATTGCAAGAGCTGTTACTAAAAATTCAAGGTACTAATAGATATTCAGCAAATAAAAATTAGAGACTAATCTATCATTTTGATATGAAAATAAACAACAGAAGCTACCTATCATATTATTAGGTTTCAGTAGAAAATGTTGTCACTCTATATGCTTACACCCATAGCGAAAAATATTAGTTCACCTTTAAAAAATATCTTCATTTGTGTAAATGGCTTTTCATTTCTCTTTGTAATCACAACTTGTTAGATGATATTATATAGATCATTGTGAAAATAAAATGTGATCATAATTGCTTTGATAAAAAATATTACAATGCAGACTAGTGGTTACCAACCAATAGAAGTCTGTGGACCGTTCAGCAAAAATTTGAAACATATGCGCCCCCTCCCACTCCTGATTTGGGGAAAAGAGGACCCCTCTCAGAAAATACTAAAAAATTAGGTAGTTTACTTTGAACCACTTTTATTGAGCATTTAGTAGTTAAAACTTTTCAACTAATATCCAAACATCAGGAATATATCAGACAATCTTAACATTTAACAATACCACTGCATTGGAAAATTAAATTTATTAACAACTGTAGTGTTGAATAATAGTAGAATAAGAAGCAGGAAAAATTAAAAATAAGTTTTAAAGTAAAATATATTATTGTTGTGCTGTGGATGAAATTTGAAAGATTAATAATGATGCAATTAAAATAAATTACATCCATGAAGTCCCAATACTAAAAACTAATAACAATAATAACTTCCAATGTTTGGGCCGACCTGCTCACCATTAAGGACAGTCTTTAACTATAATTTCTCAGCCTCACATCAACTGTTAAAAATGTTCAAGCTATTCTGCCTCTGTCTATTATATTATAGTTAAAAATTAACCTATTTTGTCACTTTTTCATTGCATTTCAAAAAAATTTAATTGCAAATTATATCAATTCTATTATCAACAATAAAGAATATTGTTGTTGAAAAGTTAGTGGTAATAGTGTTAAGGTAATCAATTTTTATTTAATTTAAAACAAAAAGTGACAAAATAGGTTAATTTTAATTATGATATATTAGATCGGGGCAGAATAGCCTGCAAATTTTTAACAGTTGATGTGAGGCTGTGAAATTACAGTTAAAGATTGTCCTTAATATTGGCCAAGAAGGCCAAAATATTGGACATTTGTTAATAAGTTATTAGTAATTAAAGTTACTAGAATTGGGACTTTATGGATGTAATTTATTTCAATTAAATGATAAAACCAGACTCAAACAAGATGTCATAAAATATATTTAAAGTAATGATGATTTTATAAAGCATAGATAGTGTAATAAATAAATAAACTATAATCAATTTATATAATATCAATCAACATTGATGTTATATAATGTAAAATATAAAAATAATAATTCTTTTGTTGTAAAAGGAAACAAATTTTAATTTCAGCCACAAACATCAGCTTGTCCGCAAAAGTGCACTCCGAATATATAAAATATTGATTAGTAGAATTGGAACTGTACAACTGATGAAAAATCCTAATTACCAAGAAATTAGGAAAAAAATTATAGAAGCTGGATGTCTATTCTTGGATGACCCTATTTCTGAAATAAGGTGAAAACAGGTGGTTTTAGTCCTTATCAAATAAAATTAGAACTTAAGATATACATTTTAACATATTCAAATATCTAACTCACAACAAATTTAAATCAGATTAAATAACTCAAGTTCTATTTAGTATTTTTTTATCAGTATCATAAAAGTTAATGTGGGTAGCTCACATTCTGATAGTAAAAGCATGCAGAAAAACTTAAGGGGTAAACATGTAGAAGCAATGACCTCTAGTAGCCATTACAAAATAATCTGCACATGAAAACAGCAGCTTAACTAACTCTTTCTCCACAACCTTACTCACCATTCACTAATGAGAGGTTAGAAACTATCTGTTATTTCACAAATGAATGTAATAAAATACAGATTGCTTAAACCAATCAATGGCAACAATAAGTTCAGGGATAAAATGCCATGAGATTAATTAATAAATTTAAGATTTCCAAAATATTTAGATAAACTCAAGATATATAATAATTTACATGTAATAATAATAAAGGCTTAGCGGACCCGAAGCTTCGATGCTGATACCATCATTTGTTCTCTACAAACATCAATTCAATGATGCCCCTCCAAGCCCAAATCTACATAATCAGTCTTGAGACAATCCTCCCATCTATGTTTCGGTCTACCCCTCAGACGTTTCCCTATCGGGTCAGTGTTTATTAACATTTTAGGGATCTGTTCGTTACTAATTCCCACAACCTTACACACCTGTTGAATTCGCCGCAATGCTATAGCTTGAATTATAAATATGGGTGAAGTTCCCTCAATTCAATGTTGCGTAGCCTACTAAATTCTATGGTTATGTTATCCTTTTTCAGTCTGAATATTTCACTTAATACTTTATTTTCAAAAATCCCAAGGTTCTCTTCTTTCCTTAGTGTAAGAGGCCATGTTTCACATCTGTAAAGAACAGTGGGAAGGATAATAGTTTTGTAAATTCTAACTTTAAAGTTTTTAGACAGAATACAAGAGCTAAGTAATTTCAAAATTGAAAAATAGCAAGCATTTCTCGCCTTTAACTTTTCTTTTATTTCCTCATCCAGTTGGGTTTTTTTTTTTTTATATAAAATAAAACTCAAGTACTTGAACCTATCTACCTGTTCAAATATATTTCCTCCTATACCTATATCATCGTGATTGCTCCCATTTAAAACAAAAATAGAGTAGAAATAAAATAAAACTAACTCCTAATGCGGTCTTTCTATGGTAAATATTTACTGATGAAAAAATACTGAAGACTACCAGTCTTCAATCCATCAATATCTACCTTATATGTTCAATAACACTTTCCATATTTTTATCTCTCCAATAATATAGTCAGTAGTATTGACCATGTAAAGTCGGCTTGTCAATATACTAAATTTGTTGTAATTAGAAGATAATTTTAGCTTTGAATTTGAGAATCAAGACTATAATAATGGTTTAGAAAAAATATTTGAAAATATCTAAACATTAAAAAAAAATACATATTTATGAATTTTTATTCAATTTGATAAAAATTATCAATTCCAACAACTGAGAAACTACAATAGGAGAACAAACAACACAGGTCAGTAAACGTTACCACCTATTGATGATTTAAAGGTTAACTAGTTCAGCCGACTTTGGGACTAAGTAGACTACATTGTAAAAAATCCCAACCGCCTTATTCCGTGATGGTTACTAAGCCTCAAAGACTGTCACTCAAAGTGATTTCCCACAAGTTATAGATGAGTATTTTAC
The DNA here is from genome assembly GCF_000696795.3 of Halyomorpha halys. Taxonomy (NCBI): domain Eukaryota; kingdom Metazoa; phylum Arthropoda; class Insecta; order Hemiptera; family Pentatomidae; genus Halyomorpha; species Halyomorpha halys. The sequence continues at coordinate 58,789 of NW_027108519.1, forward strand.
TTATAAAATTATTCAGGTAATTAATAATTAACCATCATTCATTTTATTGGAAAAGATTATTAGTAGACCATATGTAATTAATGAAGGAAGATGGAACAGGTGGAGATAAAAATAGTGCTAAAACTTTTATAATACATCAACTTTTCACCCCACTCTAACAGTAATTTGTAACATATTTCCACACTCCTACCTTACTTTACTTTTCTATTTAATTGCAAAATGAATCAAGAGATTTGAACAGAAAGTCCTCTGTACAAGGACTATAAATACTCCTGTAATTACAGGAGCGATCTGGGATCAGAGCCTTAACCACATGGAGGAGAAGAACTAACAATGAACTGATTGCAGAGACTGGTCAGTCAATATCTTATGATGTGAAGGCAATAAAGTTAGGATGGATGGGACATGTGGCTCGAAGCAATCCATCAGGATGCCTCTACACTACAGAATGCCAGTATAGTTGACAAGAGACCACGTGGGAGACCAAAATCCAGATAGATAGACAGAATGAACAAAGATGCGAAAGAGTAAAACTAGAAAGCAGTAGTCCAAGATAGGCAGGTATGGAGAAGGGGGAGAAGTGAGGGTGAAAAATGTATAGATTTTGTACTATTTTGAACTACCTTTTTTTTCACCACCATCCGGTAGATCTACCCTGATCATTTCTGTGACTTATCATAATTTTAATGTTATATTTTTTTAATCAAGCCAGATATGTTTTTCTAATCTTTTCAAAATTATAGAGCTATCTTGTGAACCAATGAAGAAACCTGATATCTATTAGTCTACCATATAATAATCTGATTTTAACATATCTATTTAACGTTAGTTTTTAGGTAACTTATGTAATAAATAAAAAAGTTATATGTAAGGTTTTGTATTTTCACCTAATGATTAATAATTTTTTTTTAAATGGGCTCCATCCTTCACTCGCCATCAATAATTCATGAATAAGTACATGGCAAATTTACAATAAATCAAAATAAGTAATTCATTTCTTCCCAAACATTCAAGCTTTCATAAGGATGGGACTAAAAAGCTTAAGCAGAGGGACGAGTTAATTTGAGCCGATAGATCAAAAATATTCTATTATAGCTACACCAGACAGAGATGATTAAACAGGCAAAGACATAACACATTATCGTGGTATTATATAAGACAATACCTATTAATTTTAATAAACTGTTGCCATTTGATATTAAATCAAATTCATTTCTGATATACAAGATATTAGATAATGAAGTTAAGGTGCACTCATGATTTGGGAGCAGAAATGTGATCAGGATGAAATAGATAGGTTCATCCAAAAAACAGACGACGAAAAAGATTAAAGATGAAAATTAGTATTTAAGCTTGTATAAAGTAAATACAGGTTTTACCTTTTTATAAAATTATCCACAAAATCATCAGACCATCTGCTAACACTGCTAGATGATGAAATGATAACATATCAGACAAATATCTTAGATGCACATCCACCTCAATGAGGCTAATTATCACTTTAAGGTAGCTAAAAGAAATTACTCAACTATTTATTAGTATATTGATTCTGACTGAATAGATACTTTCACTATTAGAACAGTTAAGGGACGTAGAGTGATTATTTATTAGAACCCCCAAACTATATTCATCTATATTTTGTTACGTATTAAGACCTGTTCTAATATGAATACTATTATACTTGAATCACAGGCTGTATACGTCCTCGCTACACTCTCTCTAGAAATACATAAAATCTTAATGGATTCATTTCAGCCGAGGTTGGGGTCTTGATATGCAAGAATATGACTGTTTATTGTTTCAGGTTATAACCTGCAATAGCAGTAATATAATTTGGGAGGTTAAATATGCAAGTACCCTCCTTACAGAGGGCTAAGTCTAACTTTAAGTAACCTGCCTTCAGTAATGACTGAGTGAAGTAGAAAGTTTAAACATATCTGCTATTCATCTCTAAACTAGTCCTGCCTTGATTAAATTTGTGTTTATCATGCCTTAATTTAACTCCAAAAATGATCTTTCATGCAATGTAATAAGAAGACCAAATGCACTTCTTTCACTATTAGATACTAAGAAAAATTAATGAAAACTAAAATAAAAACAACAAATATATTATAAAATTGATACTTGCATGGTAACATTATAAATATTCACATTTATAATATTTATTTTAATAAATTGTTTTAAATGTTACAGAAACTCAGCAAAAGAAATGATGAAACCACTTGTAAAAATGCAAGAATTCGAAGATGCTATATTACCAGATTTAGTTAATACCAAGCTATACCAAAGAGTAGAAAACTGCTTATTTGCAATGAAATTTGAATTACCTGCCTCATAATTGTATAATAAAATATTACAGATGTAAGAAACAACAAAGATAAGCAGATCCTTACTAACCAATAAAAATAAAACAAATTTATTTATTAGGTGTAATAATAAATATAGCCAAAGGAGTTTAACCAAGTTAAGGTAACCCCATTTTTAAAAAAAAAATCAATACTCACGGTTTTAGTTTTCAATAAAATTAGGTAAAAAATTTGAATCCACCAGACCAACTCCCTTCAAGGTACACCGCTTTCTTCCATCGAGGTTCTAATAACGAACGTTAGTTTACAAACAGTATCTGGGATAACATAATGATGACGTACCTAAGTCATTTATAAATAATAAAAAATTTTAATTAGCTTAATATGTGTACTCAAATGGTAATTTAATATTAGTCTTGAAAGATTATCAGTAAGTTATGCATTACAACAATTAACTAAGGAGTTCTAAAGACTTACGGGGGAATGTTCACCCATTCTATTCAATAGTGCTCTGAAATAATGACTGCTAATTTGAAACCTCAAGGATAATTTCAATAACGTAAACCTTTTACTTGTTGAGTGTCATTTCTGATCTTACAAGACCAATCGTGTAATTTTAAAAAATTTTATACTTTAGTTTCACAGAGATTAGTACAGTGTTTAAAACTTCAATTACATATCCTTATAAAGTGTGAATTGCGAATTACGACGTTGTTGTATGGGAACGTTATTGTGCTTATATGAATTTAAAACTATTGGTATTTGATTTTAAAAAGCATATAACATTTTTTACGTGTATGTACGGGGGTACGAGTGGGTTCGGGTCCGCATGGTGGTTGGGGTATTTGAGCTGAAAAGGTGGTCAAAAGTCAACTTTTTTTCTTAACTTCCAGTCATGTATGGTACTTTAATTGAGTAGCCAGATCATTGGAGTATTAAATCCGGCCTGAACCAGGCCCATCGTACGACATGCATGCATTGCATGAAAGACGGGGAGATCAAGTTTTAACGGTTACGTCTCTTGGCTACCTCTCGCTCCTTTCTATAGCTTGCTGTTAATCCTAGTTCCTCCTGACTTAGAATTTTTAATTATTTATTTCTATTATTGCTCATCATCATCAAGGTATGTTCTACAATTTATGACCACTTTTAAATATATTAGCTTATTACAATGGTGTTAAAGCTACTTTCAATACCACTTTATAAAACGATTTTTTTCTTTCTCCGCTATTATGTACAAAGATCTTTTTTTGTGCTTCCCCGTTTTCATTTCTATTTAGTCGGAAAGAGTAATTAATATTAAAAAACAGTAGCCGCTGAAAAGCGCGACTAGTTCTTTTATTACTATTGTTTTTTAAATTATTGGCAAATAAAAATAAGTTTTAATTTTTCTTTCAGGCACTTCTGACATGTATATAGATACGCCTTAAACAGTTGCTTAATCTTAGGGGCCGAAAAGGTATTACTAGATTAAGTTTTAAGTACTTCAGGTAATAAAGATATAAATGTACTGGAATGAGTACATTTAAAAAAAGATATAAATGTCTAAAGTGTGTTGTACTGGGTAAAGCAACTTACGAGTAAACATTTGAAAATATTACCGATTCTGATGCACACATATTCCAACTTAATTCCTCTTCAATTAACCATAAAAATAGAAATATGATGAAAATCCGACTTCCACACCTCGCGATTGTAGGCTCATCTTGAATTGGCTTATCAACATTACATTCCTAAATCAATATTTTTTAAATATGAGTAATATATAGTTTCTTTTAAAATTACTTTTAAGAAATGACAGATAATAACGATCGATGTAGAATCGGATATGGGAGAAGGAAATGAAATATTCAGGATAGATTTTAAAAAAGAAATAAATTTAATAGTTCAGAAGAAATAATATAAATCGATAAAGAACTTATTAAAAGTAATCCTAGAGGTGAAGGTGGAAATGACTTCATCAGATGAGGAAAATTAATTGTATGAAGAATTGATACGCATTTTTGTTAAAACATATTATATCTAATTTTGATCACATCAAAGCCTACATGTTCTCCACAACTAAGCCCAACACATATTAAACCTGAACACATGTACAAGTTAGTAGCATAATGCAGAGGGTATGCTGCTCAGAAAAGTGAAGCTAAACAGGCAGCCCTTATTGACATCATGGGCATGGCAGCAGAGTACAGGCCAGTCACCTTTTACTTCATATTACAATTGTTGAGTTTCACAAGAATTTCTGAAGAGCAGCTTAATGGGATTTTAATTATTGATGAACCAAATTACTGAAAATACTATTCACAACATTTTATATTCAGTTATTTGACTTTTAAGTGAAAAGCTTTTCAGATAATTGCAGAAATGTGGAAAATCCCTAATTCTGCAAGGTGAACCTGGGTACCATGGGGTAGGGTAACTACTCTATTTTCTGCTCCTCTTAGCCTTTGAAGCAGAGTAGAGTATGGCCCATTCTCTCCACTGGTGAAAGGTTCTTTTATCTTTCTAATGTCTAATACTAATTAAATTTTTTGGAAAAAAGTAATTTATTGTAAAGATATTATAAAAAATAAATAAAATAAATCTCTAGTAAATTTTTTGTTTTATAAACCTCTCAGAGATATACAACTTCAACATTACTTGTTCTACAGTTCATCTGTTTTCATTTTTTTTTTCTCCAGTAGGAATAGCCTCTCCCTATTCTAAGTGAGCACCTCCCAAACATGTGCCATCACTGCAAAACCGCCTTCAGCGGACCCAGCAACCACTCTTAAAATGCCATCGGCAATACAAGATGACTAAAAGCCTGTATATATACTCATCATTTATAATTGTATAGATATAAATATTAATTTTTAGGAGGTAAGAAAAAATAATCATTTTTTAATTGTTTATGAACATATTTACGTTTGTGTAATTAATACTCATTATCTTTACTTGTTACTTGATGAACTGTACTTGTGAAGGATGCAGCTGTTGTATTCTTACTAACTTGGAGTATCAAAACATTTAGGTTTTTGAATATTTTATGACCTAATGCTTATCAAACAGTAATAAATAAATGTCAACATTTTCCTTTCTTTTCTGCAGCAACCTTTGTCTCTTTTCCACATCTTTGTTTTAGCCAGTCCTATTTTATTTTAATTTATTTAGTGTGCCATGTTTGCTTAAAGTAAAGCTCAGCTAAATATTTATTCACCTAGAGTAGCTATCATATTTTTTTCCTAGAGAGAGGTATTGTAAAGCTATTTAAAAATATTAACTATAATTTAACAACTCCTTAAGTAATGTGTCCATATATTTACAGTAGTAGTTTAATTACACATAATTGTGATACAGTGAGTAGATAATGAACCTGAAGGTTTGATGCCAGTACCACTAACTGCTCTTTATATACATCCTTCCAAACCCAATTCATCTACATCAATTTTAACATAATCCTCCTATCTATGTTTCAGTCTACCTCTCGGACATTTACCCGTTGGTTTTTAATTAACATTTTAGAGATCTGCTCATTACTAAGCCCTATAACCTTACATATCCATCTTATCAGCCTCAATGGAATAACCTGAATTGTATTAAACCGGGTGCAGTTCCCATAATTTAGCATTGTGTAGCCTTCTAAATTCTTCAGTTAATTCATCCTTCTTTGGTCCAAATACTTTACGTAATACCTTTATTTTCAAAAACCTTGAGGCGCTATTCATCCCTTAGTGTAAGAGGCCACAACTGGCATCCATAAAGAACAGATGAACATTGTGATGTAGGATTGAACCCCTTACACACATATTTTTTAGTTTACAAAACAGTCATGGATCCCTACTGAGGTAAAATGCTCATTAACCAGAGGTAAACTAATCCCTTGCTATTTCAGGGGATTCATGGCGCAAATTGAAATTAGAGACAGATCGATGGGAAAACTTTTTTTTTTTTTACCCAGGGAGTTCTGAAACAGATTTGTTAAAAACTGCTTATTGAAAATTTGATCCGATTACAAAACTTTCCCTACCTGCGGTAATAGAAAGGAAAAATTAAAACTTTGGAAGACAAGCATAATTAAAACATATATCACCCCAAAAATTAGCACATTACTTAGAAAACTCACATTAAATGCTCGTATAATTTGTTTTTAATCTTGGAGAAACAATAATAAAAAATTGTTTATCGCACTAATTTATCAAGTTAACCTAAAAGGATAACAGGGTTAAAATTTTATTGACATGATTTACAGTAAAAAGAAAACAATGAACTAAAATTGAATAAAACAAATTAAGAGCATAAAAATTTTAAATCTTTGTTGAATAAAGTTATAAACAAAACTAAAGGATTTGTCAAGTTTATTTATAACCAAGCATGTTAAAAATTAGCTATGTTTAAAATTTCATTAGTTTTCTCGGAAACATCAATATTTTTCTTTTGAACTTTGTTGCAGCAAATGTTAGAAGTAATGTAGTACTTGAAGAAGCCAGGATTTTCTAAAATACTTAGTATTAAAAGGAATCTTAAATATATTAAAAATAAAACTATTTTATTTCATTTAAACTGAGAAAAAAATTACAGTAACGTCATAACATTTATTCATGGCTTTACAAATAAACATTAGTAAGTAGTTGAAATATACAAACAAATATTTTTTTTTTTTCAGTTATGCTTTGTACATATGCAAATAACAACATGGATTCACAAATAGTCAACAATGAGAAGCAATAATGTAAAGAAGGAAAAATTAAACGATATTTGTACAACCAGTTTCAAAGAAATGAATACAAAATTTTATACAAATGCCACCACACTTAATGATTTAATATACAAACAGTATAAAAATTGTGGGAATCGTGAAATCCCTACTCATTCAATTATATTAACTAATGCAATAAAAAAAGTAACATAAATATATATTGTTTACTACTATAAGTCCATTATTATACATGTACAATTAGGGTCAGGAAACAAATCTCCCTTCAAGGCTCATTTCAAATATAAATACAAATGCAGAGATTTTAATAACAACATTTTTAGTACCAGGCCTTGGACATTGTTACCAAAACATTTATTTTTATTTGTTTGAAAAGTAGAACTGTTTATAAGTACAATATAATTCAGATTTACGAACTTTTACTTCAATAAAAAAAAAAAAATCTAGAAGTAACAGACTGGCTAATATTAAATTTTAAATAATTAAACACATAAATGTACAAACATTGCAATCAAAATGTGGATATCAAAGAGCAGATTCGTCCAAGGCAATGGTTTTATCTGATAAATAAAATTTTTAAAAATAAATAAATAAAAAATCAGTTTTTAAATCACTAATGATTGACGGATGGATTAGCCAGAAGCTGAATCTTTAAGAAATATTTACAAAATGTAAAGCTCCTTTCGATCGTTAACATTTTATAATATATATACACTTTTTGGTAACAATGACATAACAACTTCAAAAGAGGTTTTTTGCTCATAATCATCATGATGTAGGTAACAGCTTACTTAAAGTAAAAAGGTGTTAACTACATCGAGGATAACAAATAAAAAACCCCTTGTTGAAAGCGAAGAAAATTAACAGAGCTGATTACTTGAGGTATTTCCACAATTTATAAAAATATGGAAAAACTACCTTTAATCACAATTCATCTCACAGACAGTCATTATTGGGCTGTTTCAATTTTCAGTTTTAAAACTCAGATAGAAAATTATATCCCAATTTCAATGAGATTATAGAATTTCAGACAGCTGTCAATTATATAACATACAAAATGCTAATATATTAGCTATTAGATAGTTTTTGAAAAAATTTAATATATACTACAACAATAAATAACTAAAAAAATTGTTTTAAGAGATCAAAAATAAAACTTTAATTCAAGAAAGCAGGAAACTATTCCACGGCAATTGACCATCATAAACTATTCTCTAAACTCTTCCCCTTCGTCACTGAATTTTAAACATTTATAACAGATAATACAGTAATATAAACTGTAACAGAAATATTTTTCACATGGCATTTTATGAAATATAACTGTAATGATTATTGGAAAGCTAGTTTCACGACATTTCTTGAATACGCTAACTGCTTACATTATAACAGGCACTATGAAGATATCCCAAGAAGACTGCCTCCGTTCTCGTAGCACAGGTGTTCCCCTCTCGTCGCATAGAAGGGAACACATCCTTGAGACGCTACAACAGCTGTATGCAACAATACAGTATAGATAGCTAGTTAAAGCAGTCCGATTATCTCCTGGGTACTGATGTAAGTACTGTGGTCACTGCTCTGGGTGGAGGAGGAGGCGGGATCTTTTTCATACCCTGGCTTCCACCATAATGGTCTTCGACCCATTGTTGAGTTGTTTCCACTTTTGAATCATAATACCTGTGAATTAAAAAAAAAAAATTATTATTTTTAGAACCAAATTACACAACAAAAATATGGTAAAAAAAGAAAAAATAAAGGTTTGATTATGATAGAACTTTATTCTCAGAGCCAACTCCAAGAAAATAAATTATTACTGTCCTGAGACATATAAAAAGTTTATTACACCAGGTGAAATGTAATTTAAAAGCAATAGCATAAATGAATAGATTCATTAAAAGTATAACATAGTCATTACTAAACATATATAGTTTGAAGTGCATTTCCCAAATCTGTTGTTACATAGTGGTTCAATAATTTATTAACGTTTTTCTAATATTTTGTAAATAACTATTATCTTTTCTAAATAAATTATTATTTTTAAATTTGAGAATAATCTTTTAAAACTAAAAAATAGATTAATTATTTTATATATGCTTGTTTGAGAGTGGTTTAGTTTATTCTTAATTTAAAAACATTTTTGATCCTTTTTTTCTTTCAACTTTTTTTTAACTTAGTTTGTTCTTTAAAATTTTTCCAACATTTCAGCCCTCAGGCCATTCTCAAGGATAGCATCTTTAATACTGATGTAATTTCCTTTTTCAAATCTTAAAATTGCAGGCTAATAGCCTTTGTCCCATATAACTTTTTCTAAAAAATTTTTTCCTTAGACTTAAAACTTTTTTACAAAACACTTTTCTTCCTTCCTTAACTTACATTTACAACTTAAAAAATAGTTTAGGTGCTACAATGGGAACATTAAAAAATGATTTGATATACGACTATAAGCGCTGGTTTCTTAGTTATTTGGTAGTTTTCAAGAGAATCATCAGTAAAAAATTATTCATTGTCACTTGTAATTACTTTTACCTCGTCAAAACCAATGCTGCTCATTATATTAACTTAATCTGATACATTAGGGTCACAGGGTCATTACCTTCTCTTATGTCAATAATATCATTGATAATTATGAGGTCATTATTATAATGCATCAACTCTTGGATAAAATAGTAATCCCCAGGTCAGAAATATTATTAATATATGGATGGACTGTAACTGTGATAATTCCAATTCATTGAGCTGAAGTCAATATTTAGTAATTTTGTCGAGAATGAACCTTTATGATAAACAATAAGCCCTCTTCTACCTCTGATATTATTTCTTAATTTACTGATCTGATTATAGCCTGGGATTCGGTAAAAATCAACTACATCATCATTGACGTTAACTTTATTTGAAATGATTAGATCAAAGGAAAATTAATTCATCCTAATGTTTTATCGAGGACCTTATGTAAATAAGTGTAAGAGAAAAGTTCCTCAAATTGTTTTTGTCTTCTAAATGAAGTTGGCTTAACCATTCATTCAGACTGTTAACCTCCCAACTTGTTAATTGGTCATTCATGGTTAATTGATTTTCATAAAAAGTCAGGTTGAATAATGAGATTTCAAATTGAATTAAACATAAAGAGAAAGAATAGGAATAATAAAATAAATAGAGATTTTAATTGATTTGGTTTTGTATAAATGAGATGGCAGCATTATAACGGGACCAAGCCATAACAATATAGAAGTAGTTAAGTGTAAGTAATCCACTTGAAAGTTGTATATTAGAAAATTTAATAATGAAGGTATTAAAACTGTATGACTAATTTATCTGAATTTATGGTTGAGGATAGAGAGGGAGGGGGGTCATTAATTTCAAGACAACACACAACTTAGGCCGAAATGATGTGCATTAAAATGATTTCAACTGCACCTCCTGACCAACTTTTTGAAGAAAATTATATTTTTCTGTACGTAATGACCAAAATTTATGTTGATTACTATTTGTACAATATTTTGTTTTATCTAATAAAATAAGAATTATAATGAACAACCACTAACCTAAATCCAAGAACTTGATGAGGGCTAAGAGATTCAAGCTTACATTTCTGAGCTACTTGCCATTTTGACCTAAAAATCACAACAAATATAATTATAAAAAGAATATAATAGACTTTATAAAATAATGAATCTGCAAGTAAAAATAATTAATATGTATGAATGATAAAAAAAAAAAATAAATCATTATTACCTTACAACCCTATGAAGGTCTTGTAAGAAAGCAGGATCAGTTTCTACGGTTCCAATCTCGGAGGGAGTTGGACAGTCTGTAAGGAGTTCTGGTGGAGGAGGTGGCAAGTCGTAAAATTCATCTTCACCAATAGCATTCGATTTAAGGGCCCGGGTAGTGGATGTTAGAGGGATTTTGGCTGGCTTACGCTTAATAGTTCCTAATTAAATCATTCAATAAATATTATTTTTGAATTAAGAAAAATTAATTTAAAAAATTTATATAATCAACTTTTTGAGATTTTTACCTGAAGGAAAAGTTTCAGCTTCAAAGCCTGCATCGACACCAGAACTAGATCCTGAATCAGAACCGGCGCTGCTTAAGACTGAAGCAGGAATAGGTGGAGGAGGGATATCTATTATTTGACGATAATTATCTAATAATTGACGACCAAACTGTAAAGAAAAAAATAATTACTTATAGCTTATTTTATTCTCATTTCAGAAGACAGTAATGATAAGAAATTTTGGCAATGAACTAGCACCTTAGCGACCCTGATGGCAGTGACCCACCGGTGAAGAGAAACTTGATCTTCAGCACATAGGCACCTTATGTATTTCCCTGATTTGGGAGGCTCTTGTAAGGAAGGATGCTTTAAACCAAAACAATAATCGGTCGGTGCTTTGAATCGTTTCTTCCATCCAACTCCATAATAAACCTGGAAAAGAAACAAAGATTTTACTATACTTAATACATTCATTGACAAGAATACCAAATACTGATTAAATTTTAGAATTTATTAGAAAAAGAAACATTTTTCGAACTAAATTATAATATTGATTGTAAAATTTCTAAGATACTGACTTAAATTAGATTAAAGCAAATAAAGAGAAATTATAAATCTTTATCCATTAAAAAATATGATTAAAAATAATGACAGATTTGGTAGCATTAAAGCACAATGAATAAAATTAAAAATTATTTATTATATCAGTATTTTAAACATACAGGTGTTTTTCTAAAGGTTATTAACATCTATTTCATGAAACAAAATAATAACCAAATGTACACAGGAGAAACGTAGAAAAAACTTAGAACAAGATTATTTCAACACGAAAATAAGAGCAAAAATACTAAAAATACAAAGGTCACAGATAGTGCTGGTATATGAGACAGCATAACCAAAAACTAGTTTTGATTTTAAAAATGCTATGATTTTGGAAAATGAAAAAAAAATAGCCAAGAACAGGAAGTTAAAGTAAGCTGTCTATACAACAAAATATATTAAAAATACAGTTAATTAAAAAATTAACACAAAACAAATGAACATAAATTCTGCTGACATAGTTAACGAATTGCACTTACAAAAGTCTTAAATAATAATAATGTTAAAACACAAGGAAACATCCTGGGCAATAGCAGAACAGTAGTACAGGTAAGGATGTAAAGAGATTTAAGTTAGTAGTAAAAATGAAATATCCAGTCTACAATATAAAACAATTAATTTATAAGAAAGCATTTTAATATGGATTTATTGGACTAGGTAATTACTGAATGATTAAAAAAAAAAAAAGAAGCATAATGCAATGTGTGTTTTATAGGATGGTTGATTTTTTAGATAGTCATGAAGATGAGGGGAAATCTCCAAAAAGTTGATATAGGGACATTATGTGAGTGAATAAAAAAATATAAGGACTTTTTCACAAAAACCTATATAAAATAAATAAATCAATTTTTTGATCTACAATTGGAAATAAATGAATGTTTGTTGGCCGCAGAGCAGGAGGACAATGACAACGCTGGAACATTTCCAAGATAAATATCCACTAATTAGCCACCCCTCAACTCACGCTAAAAGCTAAAACATTTGTCTTGAAATAGTATTTGTTTTCTATTCTGTCAATCATAATTCTATTATTGTATCATGGCATTTTAGATTTTAGTATTATTTAAAATTCAAATAAAAAAATATATAATTTAATTAAAATGCATAAGATATACATTTTACTAACTATTGACATTATAAACCCACATTATAGTTTTCCATAAAGGATAATGTTTTATCAACAAATTGTTAAGGCAAAAAAAATCTTTAACTAATACATAGTTATTTATACTTTATATCAATTTTATTTGAAAGGAAAAAAAAAAAAAAAAAAAAGAAAAGAAATGTTTTGGGCAAAAATCTCCCCCACTTTTGGGTAAAGCCACCCCCAAGGTTCAGAGGGGGGATGTCTAAATATAGGCTCCAGAGGGGGAGAACCTAGTTGCTTAGGCTGAAATAGAGGGATCAGAGGATTGACAGCTCAGTAGTGAATCAGTATCGTCACGGAGGGTCAGGAAGTTTCAACGACAAGGTAATTAATTCAACGATTAGCTAGTGTTTTTTTTTCATTTCAATACATTTAATTAACAATTTTGTAGAACTTTATTTTTTGTAATTCTTAAAACATTTTGTAGAATGTTGAGTACAATATTAAAAAACAACTTGAAAACAAAGTTATACATAGAGGAGTTGCAATAGTTCATGTTCTGTGCAATACAGAAAATATAAAAAATATATACAATACAAAATAAATTAACGATAAAAAGCTAAATAATTGTTTTAAATTTTTTTTTCATCCATTTCAAAAAAATTTTCAACTAGGCATATTTGTTCAGAAAGATAAATTATATAAATTCTGTGAAGTTTAAACATTAAACAGATGAATAATATAAAATATGATGTTATAAACATTACTAAAAATAGAATCACACAAACACTATAAAAGATCCTTGGTAAATCGGAAATATTGCCACGACATGGGCTTTGCCAAAGTTCTATCCAAGGAAAACAGGACAATAAATTACCAAGAACCTTGCATGTAGCAAAATTAATGAATAATGTGATTTATTTTTAAAAATACTCAAAGATTTATTGATTTATGAATTATAATTTTAGTTTGTTGGAAGCAATATGGCAGCTGGTACTAAGGGTCTCAATGAAACAAGAAGTCTCATGACAACATTCCTTATTTTAATAGGACTCCTAATATCTCTTTATCTCCTATATTCGGGGCTCTTATAAAACAGGTAATTTATATTTATTTATATATATATATATATTATTAATAGTTGATTTTATTTATATATGTAAAATATATTTCCATATAATCTTCATTAATCATGGATGATTATTTAGGACAAAAATCTATGTTTATACTTGCCCCTTTTGTCCAAAATTAGCAAGGAAAGATTTTATTAAAACAATTTTGATTTCTAAAATTAAAATGATTTATTAATTTTCAAGACACGTATGAATTGAATACCACCCTATAATTGAGATGGTATCTGGAAAAAGGGAGTCTGCCCGAAAACCATGTTCTTAGAAATCATCTGGTAAAGTTTTGTAAATATATCAATGTAAAATATATAAAATCAGCTCTCATTTATTATAGTTACCAGTTTTAAAAATTATAATACAGATCTGACACTTTGGAAATTAATAAAATGCATATCTAGAATTATAAAAGTGCAATTTCCGGAACAAGGGTTTTTGAAAACAAACACCCTTTTCCCAGCTACCACCCCAAAACCTATGGTCAACCTAATGTTCGAAAGTGACAGGGCCAATAAAATCAGTTGGTCATATCAACCATCAGTCTTGTAATAAGAAATCATATCAAATTTCTGATCGTAGTTTACACCCCCAAAATTTATTGAGAAAAATATATATAAATGAATACATTTTAAAGACCGGTCATACCAAAACGTTAATGTCTTATCACTGAACTAATCCGTTGGCAACTTTTGTCATTAATTTTATTTCAGTAAATAAAATTAATATTCAAAACATATTTTGGTATCTATTGTATGGCAGAGAGCCAAATGCCTGGAACTATATCAAGAGGCACGATTCGAAATAGACCTCCATTCATAAACACAGATTTAGGATTGGATGAGAGGGGTTCTATTTCTGAGGATCAAGGCATCAAATAGAGATAAATTTATTTTTAAAATGTTTTCGAACGTGTTTTTGTGAAAGTCAGCAACACTTTAGTCCTAAGTTTAAAATCAGAAAAAGAATAGAAATATAATCTCTTCACCAATGCAAACTCACTTAATTTAAATTTATTAAAGAAAATTCTTTGAGGCCACTGGTGCCAAGAAAACATTTATATTTTTACATTCATTAGCTATAAACATTTTGCTCCTAGGAATGAATAAATTGTAGAATGTAAGCATAATTAATAATAATAAATCTTTCATGAAAATTTTTATTAAAATTTCATGATAAAATCTCAATTTTATTTTTTCCAGGTGAAGACGGAGCCCAAGCGACTTTCCAATACAAGAATGGATTTTTTTTTTTTTTTATAAATGTATTTTTTCCATTTGATGTTTTTAATATGTAAGAAGCCAAATCAAACTATTTTTATTACTAAAATAAAAAAAAAAAATTGTAATTTATAAATTTGAAAGATATGATTTTAAGTCAAATCATTGAATATGCATAATCAACATCAAAAGATTGGATATATATGTAGTTAAAATTAAATGTATTCTGTTATACGTGTTTTAACATGCTTATCTGAAAATGTCAATCTTGTACCACAATAAAATGTGACAAATGTGTGCTATTTTTATTGGAAATGTCTTTAATTACACAACGTAGCCGTATCAGATTTACCAATTGAAACTATAGAAATGTAAATATGTTCAATTATCTAATAACCATCTAAAATAAATTCTAGCACTAAACAATAATTGGTAAATGGACATAGAAAATAAATATTACAATGGTATCAACAACTTGAAAAAAATAAACCTCACTACATAAAAAAACATTTCCATTTGTACCAATTCGATTGATTTTAATGTTGAGGGTCAATGGAATACAAGAATAACAACTAAAACTAATCAACAATATTCAAGAACAATCCTACCCAGGAAATAATAAACAATGTTTTATCAAATAATTTACAAGAATGATTGAAGACCAATTAAAAAAAAAAATTTCCAATCCAAGTCTTACTAACAAAATTATAGGAAGTAATGTAATCATAGAAAAAAAGATTTAAGTACATAAAAAGTAAAAAGCATGAAATACTTACATGATTGACGTCAAATGTCGCTAGGCACACTAAGTCTTTACTGGATGATTTAGCTTTCTCTTTGGGCCAGTAGTAAAGACCTGAGGAACGGAGAATACAGTGGTACCTCTTCCAGCCTTTTTTCGAATCAGACTTAATATACAATGGTCCTTCCACAGAAGGAACTCCAGCTCCAGAAAAGAATTCCTAAATAATATTTCTCATTAATAGGAGTAAATATAAATAGCTAAGATACAAATATCAAGGACCAGTCACAGGTGAATGACATAAATTTTTTTTTTTGGAGTAGACATTGCAACACACATTGAATGTTACTAAAACAATTTTAAGCACAGAAATTCTGAAAATGTGAGCTTGTCTTTAGACAGATTAACTCATCTATTCCTTATTTATATACTTATCTGTTTTAGATTATTTTTATATCCTTTATAATGAATACATGATACAATATAGTATGGAAAATTTAAAAATAAATACATACAAATTCGATAAAATTTTGGTATAAGAGTGAAGTAATTTTTTAAGACCTCAAAAAAAAAAAAAAATTTAAATTACCGAAGAATTTTAATGAAATATACAAATTCATATTCTATTTTTAAATTGCCCATAAAAAAATAAAATCATTTAGCATAAACCTTTTGCCTTGAAACATGTTTTTTTTAAAAAGAATTTTAGTATGTTATTAAATTAAATCCAAAGCAGCTATTTCCTGAAAAATAATTCCCAGAGTAATGTAAATTATATTTATTTTCTACAGTTCTTGGGGATTAGGTAGGTGCTTACTGAGGTGTCTTTAAAACTTGTCAAATGAGAAAATTCACATTTGTTCATTGATATATCAAGTCAGAGGCCAGGAATAGAAAATATTGGTTTTATTAAATTTTTAACCTTAATCTCTCTTATTATAGATTAATTTTCTATTATAAGCAAACATACAACACAAATATTAAAAAAAAAAAGGAATTATTTTGCAAATATATGTGGAGATAAAATTGTAATTCTTAAGTAATTTTCAAATATCATTTATGGAAAATTACCTCTAATACATCCACTGAAGTAGCTGTTCGTGAAACTTCAACATGAATACCAGTTACAAGTTGAGGAGAAGTAAATAGAAGATTTCTTTCAGGTCGGCGAGTGAAATGCAAACGATTTTTAGACCAATATGACCACCTCATAAGCTCTGTTACAAGAATTTCATGTTCTTCATACACCCTCTCTGTAAATACAATATAAACATGATCAGATGACAGTTTTAAATAACATATTATCTTAAATAAAAAAAATAACATTCATTAAACAAAAAAAAAATAGTACTAAACCAGAATTTAAGAATGAAAATTACTTCATGAAATTTAGTGAAGAGGAAAACTTGGTTCTTACCCATATTAAGTTCAGGTAAAAACTCAACCAGTGAAGAATATTGATCGAATGGTTGGTGGTTCTTTTCAGCTAATAACCTTGTAACGTAGCCACATGTCATGCCTGAAAAGAAAAATATTTATTAACTTAATGAAAAATACAAAACTCCTAGGGTTTATTTATTTATTGAAATTAGTATAATCAAATATAATAAGTAGGTGTAATGTATAATTATAAAAGACATGTGAAGAAACTACCCATTGATAACAGTTCAACGACTACACTTGGAATCAGGAATAGATTGGGATGAGAAGTTATGAACTAGTGGGTTTTTGTTGGCAAGGAGTTTAGAATTGAAGGAGATATATCTATTCTGGTGCAAATCTGCAACAGCATGGTTTTATGAAAATTATTTAATCAGATATCTTCTTATCGAACATTTCTTTACAATTAACAGAACAGTATAATATTACAAATACGTATACAATTTTTTTTTAATTAACATTAATTTTAGTCCAAACTATCTTTATTAAATTATTGGGACACAAATGACTGAATGAAGATAAAATAATAAAAAAAAAATATACCTTATTCAATGGTAATCAGCTCTTAGGAATATTTATAAAGAACAAATATCCTGTGTTAAACTGTTTCACATTTGCAATCAATAATAATAATAAAGTTAATAATTAAGGACCCATTCATTTTCAAACCCGACAATGGCATTCCTATTCCACCATGATGCTATTACTTCAGTTATGTTTAGTAAATCCATGCCTCACAATTCCCTCACTGTTCCCCAAATTCACAAGTGAACTCAACTTTCTTCAGGGAAAATATTATATAAAAAATATGGAGCACTTAAACATATTTTAAGATAGGTATGATTATATTCTACTTATTAATTAGAGGTGCAGGCAGTTTATTAATAACATATATAGGATGGAATAAAAATACCTTGAGTCGATCAAGAGGATAAAATACCACAAATAACATTCAAACAATGATTGTGATATAACCTTAGAGATAAGTTAATTCATGTCTCAATTGTGAGTAAATAACCAGTTTAAAAAATAGAAACTTACTTTCATCAACAAGAAGGCTTTTGACCGAACCGTCATCGTTAAACACCTTGATGAAGATTTTTTTAACAGAGGCTTCTTTAATTTTTTGCATTGCCAATCGGATTTTCTCAGCTTTTGTTGCAGCTCCGATATTCTCAATCTATAGAAATAAATAAAAATCTTTAATCTCCAGCCCTATTCAACTCCCAAGTGTGCATTAAAGATAATAATTAATATATACCTGTGAAATATCATTTCTTCCACTGGATGCTGAACTCTCACTCGACAGAAGTGATACTGAGTCCGAAAAGGCTGAATCATTGTCAGGTGAATGTGTTCTTGTACTTCCGCTAAGCCTCCTTCCAGGGTCTTTACGAGCCTCATCTAAGAATACAAAAATAAAACTTAATAAAATAATTTTCTCAGGATTTTTTAAGTTGAATTCAAATAACCTTAAATAATTTTTTGAACAAATAGAAATTTAATATAAATAAATAAGCTCATAATCTTATTTCTTAATGAAATATTAAAATTTTAAACAAAACAATTATAGGTTTAAACAATTAAGAGGTAATACTCCAACATTTTAATAGCTAGACCCATATCAGTCCAAAGAGTATCAAACCTTCAAAGTTATAGACACAAGACATGATCTAGCAGCAACATGAGTTGGAGGAAACACCCTGGGGAGTTCTATGTACAACTTAATCTTTTTTGTTCATTACAAAAAAATAAAAATAAATTGACTAAACCTCTTTTTATTCTGGATCTAAGAAGAATAGATTATCCAATAATAATTCAATTTTCAATATATAAATAAATTAAAGATTAACATAACATAACCATCAAATTAAATAAATACTGTTATAGGACTACAATTTAAAACGAAAGCTTTGTTAAACTCTTTGTTCGAGTATGTGCAGTAGAATTTTGCATTCCAAAATTTAGATAAATGTGAAGAAAAAAACAACATGATTTACTTTCTATTAAAAAAATATATAGAGAAAAAAACTAGTTTAAGTTTAATAATCCTTTGACTGGAAGAATCTTAAGGTATTAACTTGATTTAGTGAATTTAATTTTAGCAGCCTGAAGATGGGGGAAATCTCCCGAAATGTTGCTATGTAATAAGTAATAAATTATTATACAGTAAGAAGGAAGAAATTGTTATCATTCACTAAATCAAGTTAACTAGTTTAAGAATTTAACATAAGAATAAAATATTGAAAAAAAAAGTTCCTTGATAAATAGTTATAGCAATAGGTGACGTGGTCACTATTTAACCACTTCATATAGACTGGGTTCACTCCAGGAGGATATCCTGACAGTGGAGTCGGCCCACGGCTGACATAACAGAATAAATAAAGAATCCACCATTGGATAGGACTCTAGGGACAGGAGTGCTTTGACCACCTCCTTTAAACAATAAATTATTTATAAATTTTAAATTTATATTATCAAAGATACCTAATGAATAAAATAAAGCCATGAGTGCAATATATGGTAAGAGAATATAGATTATCGACTAAGTGAAGAGTCAATATCATGCTCAACCTCCAGGGTCCAAAACTAAATGAGGACTGAACACACACAGTTGTGGATTAGAGCCCGTGAGATCCTTATTGCCCTAATACTCTTAGCCATAAAAACTTGAATCAAACCACTGACTACATGAAAAAAACCCAACTAATTATTTTGTAGGAGTAAATCTGTTATTGCATTATTAATTTAATGAACAATACAAATATTTATTGAGACCAATAAGTTTATGATCCCATTCACTTTCATGAAAATTGCGCATTGCATCTTCTTTTAGCAGGGTTGTTTGGTTCTTAGTGCAATGGTCACATGAGCCATGTCTTTAATGGAGTCTTCTAAAAGAACTGCATAGGAAAAATGTTCCATTGTCAGATACGATATACTATTTTGTAGAGCTCGTGGATCATGGACGCTTTCAAGTCCCTAAACAATCACATAGTAAAACATGACCGCAAATGAACAAAGCAGTTAACTGAGTGAGATCTGTAGCGATTGACAAATGCTGCTTTGTTTGAAGACTAATAGATAAAATAACTGAATAAATTAATAACAAAATCCTATACTTTAATATTACGATGAACTAAGAATTGTACTGGAAATAGAAGTAAACACTAGTACATTCCCAAGATTTGTATGATTTATGAAACAGAATCACTTGTACTTCCTTAACATAAAACGAAATCATACTTTGTTAAACTACACGAAATCATACTTTGTTAAACTACA